>NW_020884968.1:0-37968 GCF_003945725.1 Corapipo altera | reverse complement strand
TCTTTTTCTTTTTCTTTTTCTTTTTCTTTTTCTTTTTCTTTTTCTTTTTCTTTCTTTTTCTTTTTCTTTTTCTTTTATTTTTATTTTTATTTTTATTTTTATTTCCCTTCCCTTTTCAAAGGATATGTCTTGCATTTGTATCTTCTTGTTTGTAGTCAGTAAAATGTTAAAGGGCATATGCTTTATTTTTATTGTGCCCCCAAATGTTCTTAATCAAGCATACTTGACACATGTTTTGCACAACTCTTCTAATACTTCTTGTCACATCTGCACTAGTACATATGTTTTGGCGCTGCCTGCTGCACATCATAAAATTGAACATAAAAGATGCATTAGAACTCTGCTCAAGAGCTGTTTGCTGCTAGACATTAAAATTCATAAACACAGATAATCAAAACTTGCCAGTAGTCTTACTGCTATTCCAACTTGTCATACTCCAGATTTTTACTACCTTAAAAGAAAACCAACATCTTAATTTGTTTGAAAATTACAACAGAGGTGACAAGCTATTAGTGAAGGTTTTTTACTCAAGTGAGCCAATTTTCACACTTTTTTTTAAAAGCTGTGAAAAGCAACACACTGTGTGTTGGTTACACAGTGCATAGTGGTTACAGTGGGAGTGCTATTTCCAGAAACTTGCCACTCATTCTGTTTACATGTGTGAACAGTACCTGTGGCTCATGTGGAGAGACTTATAAATAACTCATATTGACCAATTTCCATTATGTTTGCTCACAGTAGGTTGACATACTAAAAAAAAAATTATTTCAGTATTAAATGGCTTGAATCAAAGACAACAGAGCAAGAAAGATGAAAGTGAACATATAAAATAGGAAGGTAAGTACATACTGAATGCAGACACAATTGTTAATTAAACCAAAAGTCTCCCTATGGTCCTAGCCTAAACGAAAGCTCTGTCAGTAGGAACACACTTCCCTGTTAATTCTTAATCCATAAGGTCTCCCAGTTTTGCTTTCAATTCTCCATTCACAAAATCCTCCTTTGCTTCTTCCCATGGCTTGCTTGCTCTGATAGCTTGTCACCCTCAGATAGTTAGGGTCACTCTTAGCACCCCAAGGAAAATCCCTTTTTAATCTAATGATTTAGCTTTCCTCTTTAGATTTTTGAAATTGCTCCCCCCTGGACTGATGTTTCAGATGGCTGCTACTTGTCTAGGGCAGCACCAGGCAAACCTTCCTTTGTTAAAACTCCTTAGGGTTGTCTTCTCCCCGATGCTCACCTGTGAGCTTCCAGGGGTCTCCAGCCCCCACTCTGCAAGCCCCCTTTGCTCACCATCTTGGTTAACAAATCCTGGTTTCTCCAGATTCTTATTGTCCTAGGCAATAGCAGAAATGGATCCTTCCTTGGTAAGGGGCACCTGTCATGTGGGCTCCCCAATTATTGTTGACCTCAAATTTCAAAGCCCAAGCTTCAGAGGTTCAAAAATCCATTGAACAACTTATGGTCACCACAGTACCTGTGCAATACCATAGACTGTATTGCTGGACTCAAAAATAAAGTAAAATCCAATGACTCACCTGCTCAATGCAGTCTGATGTTGGACACCATTTTCTTTGCTCCAAACAGTACCCGTCATCAGCACAGCCTCTTCCCACGGCACCAGGCAGACACTGACCACTTTCAGGAAGAACCTCTGCTGCTGCCTGTGTGATAAATAAGGTCATCATACAGTAAGCAAAGGCCACACATCACATGTGCGTGCAGCAAGTCTACTCTCAGTGTGTGTTCAGGACATAGCTGCTCTGCCCAGAAATGGCGGGTCCAGCTTGCTATACACGCTACTAAAGTTAATTTGTCACATAGCTTTACTCATCTCCACAGCTGAATCAATTAATGAAGCTCTGTATGCACCAAAATGTTTGTGTTGCTGATCACACTGACACTCTAGAGAGCAATGATCAAGCAAAGAAGCTCCTGATGTCTTGTTCTTATTGAGTTTCCTGATGGTTTCAGATCAACATACTCTGTTTTTAACTTTTGTGATGTGTACTTACAAGTTTCTGGGTTGCTCGTTTGTTTGTTTCTTCAGAATAATTCCCCTAGATTCTTCCCGGCAGATTTTTGCTCTCTCCAAGACAGCAGAAAACTCTAGAAGGAACACAGCTACATAGAACCTCACAACTTCTTAAAATCCTATCTCTTCCTTAGACATATGTCAATGCCTATGTCTGTACCTTGCACCTGTGTCTTCTGAAAGGGAGGAGCCCCACACTGATGGCCCACACTTCCTAAATCTTCCGTTTGATACACTTCTCACCACCAAAATAAAGAGAAAAGGAAAAAGGCATTGTGCACATAGGGATTTTCAAGTGTCCACCAAATACAAAATATCTCTCCTGGGTCCCATGTGAATCAGCGAAAGTAGGTCAAATTTAATTTGTGGAGGAGTGAAAAAAATAACCTTGGATGTCTTAGATTTTCTAACTAGATCCTAGCAGTTCTCCAGTTTAGTGTCACTGGGCATAAATATTTGTTCGACTGCCAAACAAGTCTCCAAGTAAATCAGTTACAAGACATTTTGGCTAGTATGACTTGCAGGTATCAGACTACCTAGAAGAAAGTACAGAATTTAAAGCACTTTTTGCTCGGTTTCCATAAGCAACATCCAAGGATGTGCTACTTAAACACCTTCAGAATCAGGCACATCACCCTGGTAAGCATCACTTGTGCTCTAGAATTAGAGTGGTTTAGCAGCTTTGTGCCAGATGTGCCCATGCCTGGCTCCTGGACGAGCCAGATGAGAGATGCAAATCCCTCTGAGGAGAGCCAAGGCAGAGGACAACAGCAACATTGCCTGGTGCTGTGCTTTGCACAGGCCATCTCAGTGGGTGCTCTCAGAAGGCACCCAAACCATGTAGCTGTGCAGGAGGTGTAAGAGGGAAATGCATATCAGAGCTTAACCGCCAGAGATGTACCTTCTTAGTGGCACAATCTCAAATACTGTCCTTTAGAACAATGTGAGTTTTGGTACCTCCAAACTGAGCTTGAATGTAAGAGGAGCTCCTTAGGATTTACCTTGAAGATTTAGGTAGGATTTGTGAAACGACATACCAGAACACCTGGTGGTGCTTGCAAGAGTTTCAGTTCCTCTGCATCCCAGGGGCAACTAGAAATGGTCTTTCAGGGAATTCACTGCAGATGTGCAGTTAGCCTTTAATAAGTTTGATATAAGGCTATTAACTCTTGAGTATTCTTCCTACCTTTGGCAGAGACAGTCCTCAAAAAGACAGCAACAGAACATTTTCATCTCTTTATGAAAAGTTATTAGATGAAAGATTTAGCAAAATCAAGTACTTTCTCTATTCTGTTCCTTTGGACTGAGTGGAGACTCACAACTTCAGATGATCCCGAGTTTAAGGAGAGAGCTTTTGCCAGAATGGTAAGGCTTTGTCTCTATCAAGAAAAGGCTTAGATAACATCTATCAGCCTCATTTTCTACAGACAGATTAGGAAATTTAAATTCAGCCAAAAGTCTTTTTCCAGTGCCAGGTCACACAGTGCGTTTGTCAAGACTATTTATGTTTTCTATAAAATGACAATTTGTATCTGAAAGAACTGTACTGGACATTTACTTTCTGAATAACAGAGACCAGGTGACTTATTAATCATTACTGTAATGGAAATTTTATGTATTTCTTACCCCTATTTTTTTCTTTAATTTCTAGGGAGCTGTGCATCTGCTCTAAGCACAGACCTTTGAAACCTTACTGGAAGTTTCATGCATGTACTGACTAAAGTCAGATCTGAATTCCTAATTAATTATTTTTAAGGGAATTCCTCTTATATCGCTTGCCTTTGAGAAGAGTCACAACTATATCTTCTGAAACAGTGTCCAAACATGCCTTATGATATTTTCTATCAAGCTTCAGCTTTTTAAAAATAGGAATGTCAATATCTTGGTTCCCAGAAGAGACTAGGAGGCTAGTCTTGTCTCCCTCACAAATGCAGACAAGGAATATCCTACTATCTGTGGAAGAGTCTCTCTATTAGGCATCCTTCCATAATCAATCAGCATAACCCACTGAAACAAGGAAGCAAACCCCAAAAGATTTCTTTTCAAACCTCACACTCTTCTGCTCTTAATACATATTGAAATTCATCTGAAGGAGATAAAGCTATCCTCACCTGGTCTCACTGTCTGAGACTCAAATATTTCTCTTCAAGAACCTAATTTTCAGTCCTGCCGCCCCCCCCCCCCCCCTCATCTTTCTGACATATGCTTCAGTATAAGTTTTCCAGTAAATCACAGCCAGGGATGACTTTTTCAACAACACTGTACCTTTACATTTAACAAAGAAGGACCAGCTGGTTCTCCAGGGTCTTACAGGTTACAGAAGTTCTCCTGCAGAAGTCAGCTCAACCTTTCATGTTTGCAGAGATAATTTGGTTTCTATGCTGTTTATTCTTTCCACTGAGGATCCAGAGTATAGCAGAGAGTTTTCAGAACATGAAAGTATTAACTTTTGCTATTATTCTTCAAAATGCCTTGCCTTCTTGCTGAAGGTTGTAGTGGGTTCTGTCTACATAGATATGATGGCTCACTTTCCAAAGCTGTGCTTTTTGCCATTTGACAACCAGAAGAGAGTTGTAAGACTGGAGGATAACAAGAACAATCCACACATCACTGAACAAGTCCTCTATAAAAGAAACTACTTGGGGAAAGGGTGAGATTCTTGGTTTTTATCCCTTTGAGAGAACCAATTTATCTATATTTTAAAGAGAAACAAATGGAGCAAAGTGAAGGGATAATTAAACGAAGACAAGTAGGAGGTAGAAAACCAAAGAAAATCTGAAGTATTGGATTAGTACATGATAAAATTGGACAGCATTTACATAGAACGTTAAGAAAAGCATATCTATGTTTCTTCCAAATAATTTTGACATTAATGTTCTTTTCTTCACAACAAACCTTGTACTCAGCCTTAAAATGCTAGTCATTTTTTAAATGAAATTCTGGCTTTATTTTGCTTTTTGGTTTGGTTTGGTTTTTTTAAACCAAAAACTGGATTTCTTCTACATGAAAACTTTTCACACCTATTCTGAAAAACCTGAAACTTAGTGGTGGGGTATTCCAAACTCCTCAGGACACTGCATTTCAGAACAGTTTTGTGCTATCCTTTAGGACTCATTTTAGGGTTTCACCAAAAAGTGCGTTCAGATCTAGAATCCGGCAAAAGAAATGTCTGGGCTCGTTCTTAGTCAGTGTGCCAAGCTCTTACAGAGGCTGGCTGGCAGGCTCCTGGTCCTGCTCTGATACTGGGTCACAGTGAGACAAGGGCAAGCTCCTGAACCCAGAAACTTGGCATTGCTTTCAGATGCAGCAGTTCAGATATACTGCGTAATCTCAGAGGTAACTGGCTTGGCAATTTATTAGATAAATAGTGTAAGGGTTTCAAGGTGCATAACTACAGACCATAATATCTTTCTTTCACTAGAAGCTTGTGGTACAAGACATATACCCTATGCTATTTCTATCCTATCAGGTATATTACATACGAGTCCTGATTCTATTTTTTGGTCCTTACATTAATAATAATAAAATGTAAGAGGAAATCAACAGCAAACATTCTGTTTTGTGCACAGTCATGGCTGTAGATTGTACCTATATGGGATCTTAGGAAAACAGATTATGTTTTAAGGTTCTATTTTTATGACTTGGGAAAGAACGTATCTTTCCCATAAAAAATGGCAAACTAATAGACTTTCATGCTACAGGACATACTATCATAATTTTTCTTTGCTACTTTCATTGGTCTGCAGCTTATACATTTAACAGTGATTTGGCAAAATGCTTTTGAACTCAAATTATTGAGAATCAATTTACCTTCAGCACCTGACTAACAAGAGTAGCTGAAAATTCCCACTTCATTACCTGCTTAGACATAAAAGCTGCACTGAAAATTTGTGATTATGGTAAATTTCAAACCATGAGTCTGAAAAATATTTCTCTGCTAGGTAGCAGCTTTTCTTTACACTTTCTTAGTCCCCTTTCTGTTCCTTTTCAACAAGCAAAGGTACGAGATGCCTTTATTGCTCTCTGTAGCACAGGAAATACACATCACACTTACATATGTGAATATTTGAGGAAGAAACCGCATATTTTCTCCATTAAGGTGTTTGTGCAGAAACAGCACAAGACCACCCAGATATTTTCACTGTAGCCAGAAGAGACAAAACTGACTACATCTTTTGGATGTGGGACAACAAAAGGAATATGGAACAATTCTGTGTCAAGATAAAGTTTAAACTGAAACTAGGTACTGATCCAGTTAATTTTTCCTTAGTCTTTCATATGATTAGTTGGTTTGTTTTTTTTTTTTTTTGGTTGAAAGGATGCTTCTGGCAAGGTCTGTATGCCCTAGAAAATCAAAACATGAACAAGTTCTAAGGTTTCTAACCTCTTTTTACCACTGATGCTCCCTGAGTGATTACATGCTCCAGAATTTTCTTTCCAACTATTAATTTCAAAAGATAAACTCATTTGAAAACTGAATAGGAGCACATCATGAATTCTTTGGCCTACTGCTCAAAGTCTATATGAGGAAGGTTTTCAAACTTTTTTGCAGTTGACACTGAGAATTAATTTAAGTTAGACTCTAAAAACAAAAAAAGTGAAATAAATGGGAGCAGGAAATATGACTGAGGAAACCTCACTACCTACGGCCCTTCTTTATCAGAACGAGGGACTTTCCATTAAAAAATTTGTCTTCTTTGCATTAATTATTCTGATACCTTTAAGAGGGGCAAGGCTGGTAGAAACTTCAGTAATGGGTAATGAAATCTGTGTTCAGATACTGCATTGCTCCCACATGCTACAGTTGCTTTTCTAACTTCTATCTCACAAGATTAAAATGTCTATCAATTGGCTGGGCAGCCAGCCCCTGGGCCTTAACTGGTTTTTTTTCCCTGGTGTCTCTCAACAACGAAGCAGCATATTTGCTAAAATGCAATCTCTTACAGAATGAGCAAAATGGAAGTGACTGATTGACCAAGAAGACAATTGTGTTCAGAGAGTGCAGGTTAATATTTGAGCCTTCTCCAGTTTTCCTGTGTGGCCTTGTTTAAATTACTTAATTCACTTCAGTTTTCCATAATTTAAAACCAAACCAAACCAAACCAACCAACCAAAGAAAACCCCACAAAAGCCTCCAAAACAAACAATAACAAAAAACCCCAACAACAACAACAAAACCCAGCAATAAAATAGTTCCCTACCGACTCTCGGTGTATCTTGCCTGTAAGACGCTGTAGTTCTAGGTGTGTGGACAGATGTGTGTAGACAGATGGAGTTCTAGACGTGTGTTGGTTATCATTAAGTTTTCTGTGAGATACTGCATACATACCCCCCCCTTCCTCCCAAATCCAGAATAAAAGTGTATCATATTAACACGTAGCTGTACACTAAGGTCAGAAGATGTGTAAGCTAATTTCTGCTTCGTCTTCACAGTTCCACAAAGCTTTAGAGTCTACCTGCAGCAGGAAAACCTTCATAACAAATTTGCTGAAACTTCATTATTTAAAGACAAAATTGTTATTAAAAACAAGGTCTTCTCTAAGTGACAGTATTTTTTGTTAGTACAACTTTCATCACATCAAAATTGCTATGTTGCAATTCCACATAGTCCAAACCTTCCAACACAGCACAGCACTGGAGGCAGAAACAGTGAGAAGTCAAAATTTGGGGTACACAAGTACAGGGAGAGGGAGTCCTACAGGGCAGGGAAACTCCCAGGATTGTCTTCCACTCAGGCTACCTGCACTTCTGCTGCCGCTGCTGAATGGTTGTTTTTAATAGCTAACCCGGGGTAACATGTATGCAAATACACTGCTAATTATTCTCAGACTTTTCATTCCTTAAACAAAATCTTCACATCTGAAAGAAACATCCTTGAGATAATTTTATTCGAAATTAGAGTGACCCTCAAGCTTTTGAGAGTTTATGTTGAATATTCTGTACCCACAGACAATTTAGCACGGATAGTTTGGGTGCAGAACAGTTTCTCTTTAGTGTTTATTGTTTCCCTTTTAACTTACCAGGTACTTAAATATTTCCTTTAGCAAGGTAAAAGAAAAACCACACAAACAATTTAAAAACAATAGCCCAATTAATCTTGGTTCAGGTGAAGGATTCTGTAAAATATGATAGTCAGACAGCCTTAGTGGGTTCTGAAAGAATTAAGCTTCAGGGGACAAAACCCCAAAACCTATTTTAATCCTTATTTTTCCAGTGGAGCAGTTATTTTCTTACTGCGGAGACCCAAAAATTTAGGGGACAGTTTTTAAGGAGACATCCAGGGATTTAGCAATGCTGTTTTGTCAAGGCTAAATTTCCCAGAACCTTCTGCCTAGCTGAGGGGATCAGCTAATGTATGCCATAATTTTATACAGACAGCCCTCGAGTCTTTTGCTGCTGAATTATTTATTAGTGAGACTAGTTGTTTGTCAAGGCAGATAATGGGGAAAATGTTTCCTGGGAAAAGATAGATTATAGTCACACTTTTAGTCTAAAAAAATATCTCACTTCATACATTCCATGATATTTTTATGCTCTGAAGCCGAAAAATGTTTAATAGAAGGTCTTAATAGGTTTAAGAACACTTTAAGGACTGAAAGATCTCAAAAGATGTATTTAAACTGAAGAATAGTCTACTTTAGTAAAGAATTCTAAAATTATGTGCTTTTGTAAACCTACCTAAGCACACCATTTTACTGAAGAAGTAATGATTTTTGATGAAAAAAATGTAATACACACATACCAAAAAGATTTTGGCTTTTGTTACTGATAGCAATTAAAAAAAAAAAGAGGACAGATCAATGAACTAGGTGGCCTTAAATATAAGGAAGAGAAATTTTAGTAAGATGTGCTGCAGTTCATGGTCAGGCATCTCTGAAGCAGCCATCTTTCCCAGCAATTCCCTTGACAAGGTCTCAACATTTGCTCCAAATAAATCCTCAAATGGACAGTTAAACCCACTGTTACTTTAGAGACACACCTTTAACTGCACCACAGAGGGCATCCCAACGTTACTGAGGGAAGAATACCAAATTGCAAACCCTGCTTAGGCAGAAATTTGTGTGTGTATTGACCAACGCTTGTGGTAACATCCAGTTTATGAATGTAATTTATCATTTGCTCTCTTGTGGCCTGATCTGGTTTTGGATGAGGCCAGTGGAAAAACTCCTGCCAACTCCATTGGCAGCTAAATCAGGTCATAGATGGAAAGATACAGAATTTCTAACAAATTCCAAAAGGATGGGGAAACAAGCAGGCAAAGACAAGATTATTTTTGACTACCAGTTAAAAGAATCAGAAATACCCTTAAAAGTTACCTTTTTAATCAAAACACGTGAAGTCAAAACTAAACTTCAAGCGTTAGTAGCATATTTATTATATTAGGTCGCACATCAGGGGTAAGGTTTAGTTACATAAACTTTTAATTATGTCAAATATACACAGAGACCAGAACTGGATCTGCACTGAACAACAGAATTGGCAAGTGTATTTTTGGTTTGCTTCTGTCTGCCAATGTCAATAAAACACAGTTACAACAAGACTGAAAGTGGAAACCATCAATAACTTTCAGATGGGCTCAGGGAACTAGTGAGTGAGGTCCCCTGGGAAAATGCTTCTGAAGGTGCTGGGTCCATCAGTGCTGTGCTGGTCACTTTTTAAGTACCACCTCTTAAGGGCACAAGAGTAGACAATTTCTAAATGTCAGTAGTCCAGCAGACAAGGTAGAAGTCCAGCTTGGCTGACCAGAAATCTTCTTTTGGAGATAAAACAAAAAAGAAAAGTGTATGATCAGTGGAAAGAAGGTCAGGTGATGTGGGAGGGACAAAGAGATGTTGCTCACCAGACTAGGGAAAAAATTTGTGTGGCCAAAGCTGAACTGAAGCTGAAGATGGTCAGTATTGTGCACAGTAAAAAAAGTTTTTTAAAATACACTAAAGGCAAAAGGCAATAAAAAACTGATAACAGCTCATTACAGGATGAGGATGGTCACCTCACAAACAGGGATGTAGACAAGGCAGTGATGTTTAAGCTTTTTTTGCCTCTGATACTGATGTGGACTGAGAGAATCCCAGTGCTTTGAGCTGGAGCACCATGGCTGCAGCAAGAATAATATACTCCCAGTTGTCCATGGAGCTATGAGACATCTGTGGCTCCAGCTGCATCCCTGTAAGTCTATAGGCCCTAACGGGATTCATCCAAAAATACTTAAAGAGCTGGCTGATGTCATCACGAGGTCTCTCTTGATTTTTGAATGATCTTGGGAAGCTGGAGACTTGGGTCCCAGTTGACTGGTAACTGGCTAACTTTGTCCCAGTTTTCAAAAAGGGCAAGAAGGAGGACCCTGGAAACTACAGACTTGTTAGCCTCACTTCAGTACTGGTAAAGTTATGGAAAAGATTATTCTGGAAGGTATTGAAAAACACCTGAAAGACAGTGCAGTCATTGATCACAGCCAACATGGCTTCGTGAGAAAGTCTTGCTTGTCAAATTTGATTTCCTTTTATGATAAGGTAACCCACCTAGATGGTCAAGGGTAGTTAATGGATGCAATTTTTTTGGATTTCAACAAAGTTTTTGATATTGTCTCTCATAGTATCCCCCGGACAAAATGTCTGTCACACAGCTGGATACACACATCATGTGGTGGGTCAGCAATTGGCTCATTGGCCAAGCTCAGAGGGTTATAGTGACTGGAGTAACATCAGACTGGTGACCTGTCACTAGTGGGGTTCCACAGGGCTCCATCCTCAGCCCAGTGCTCTTCAATATCTTCATTAACTACTTTCACGCAGGACTCGAAGGGACACTAAGTAAGTTTGCAGAGGGTACAAAATCAGGAGCAACTGTTGACTCCCTTGAGGCAGGGAGGCCCTGCACAGAGACCTCGACAAATTAGAGGGCTGGGCAATCGCCAACTGTATGAAGTTTAAAAAGGGTAAGTGGGGGGGTTTGGCATCTGGGATGTGGCAACTCTGGAAGTGCATACAAACTGGGGAATGAGATGCTGGAAAGCAGTGCCATGGAAAGGGACCTGGGGGTCCTGGTCAGTGGCAAGTTGAATATCAGTCAGCAGTGCCTTGGTAGGCCAGGAGGGCCAACCGTGTTCTGGGGGACATCAGGTAGCCAGTCAAGGGAGAGGATTGTCCTGCTCTGCTCTGCATTGCTGTGGCCTCACCTTGAATATTGTGTGCAGTTTAGGGCACCACAGTGTAGGAAAAATTAAGCTATTAGAGAGTGTCCAAAGGAGGGCAAGGAAGACGATGAAGAGCTTTGAGGGAAAGCCGTATGAGAAGAGGCTGAGGTCACTTGGTCTGTTCAGCCTGGAAGAGACTGAGAGGAGACCTCATTGCAGTCTATAACTTCCTTGTGAGGGGAAGAGGAGGAGCAGGCACTGATTTCTTCTCTCTGGTAACCAGTGCCGGGACCCAAGGACTTCAGAACAGCCTGAAGTTGTGTTGTGTGAGGTTTAGGTTGAATATTAGAAAAAGATCCTTGACCTGGAGAGTAGTTGGTCTCTGGAACAGGCTCCTGATGCCTAAAAGAAAATTCAGGGAGATAAAAACATCGAGGTAAATTAGTTTTGAAGGTGAGATAAGGAAAGGGTTTTAATTTGTGCCTAGGCATAAGACTACAAGACGAGCGTGCAAGTCCCTCTGTACAGATGTTACAATTTATAATACTGCCTGTCCAATCCAAGGTTTTCCCACCCTGTGGCTTTTGCCCTGAACCACCCTCAGTCATGCCCCTTGGGAATTGGGGCTGGGGTGTCTGAGACCCTCTCTTCATCAATCTTCATCTTCTTCAGAGTACAAGGGGTACACGGTCACCTAGTTTCTGACTGACTGTGTTCTGCAGTTTAGGTTAAGATACAAGCATTCTCCAAATAGAACAAGCCTATCTTAGAGTGAGATTAAACATGTTCTAATGGAATCCAGGGGGTAGAATTGATATGGGGAGCATAGAATGGGGTAATAGGGTTGAAGAGTTTCTGTGTTAAGGGTAAGGGAATGAAATGCTGCTGCTTCTAAATCTACTTCTGCTATATAACTACTTATAAAACTTATAAAAATAAGAAAAATAAAAAAACTAAATGGACCTTAAGGCATCACTCCCCAGGGCAGTGTTCACAGCACAGTGTTCACAGAGTTCCAGAAGCATTTGGAGAACACTCTTGGGCACATGGTGTGATTCTTGGGGCTGTCCTGTGCAGAGTCAGGAGGGGGACTCGATGATCCTTGTGGATCCATTCCAACTCAGAATATTCTGTGATTCTGTTTTAATTTCTATGATTCTGTGACATACAAATAGAGCTCTAATGTTATAATGCTGATTTTGAAGAAAATAATATCTCCAGAAAAACAATGTGCAGGAGGTTTTAAGGGGGATGACATCATCCTACATCTACTCAATAACTACCTCTCAGGTACAGGGAAATTCACCAGTTGCCTGAGGCAGGAGACTGCCAGAAGCCAGCAAGAAATAATGGGAAAACTTAGATGGTGAATCCTGCTAAATTGACAGAGCAAAAAATGATGGAAAATATTAGGTGATGGTTCCTGCTATGGGAGACAGGAGGTCTTGGTAAGGATAAGGATCCAAGGATCACTGGCCCTCCTACAAGGCAGGAACAGTAACCTTTGCTCCCTCTAGATACCCCTTCTGTTTCCTCTATTTCTACCCCACGTTACTGAGACACTTCAGCAGCCTCTGATGTATCCTTTACCTGGTGGCTAATAAGTGCCATTTTCAACTGGAAAAAATTTTGAGTACATGCTGATCTTCAGACTGAGTAGCAGCCTTTGAAAATACACTCGTTCAACACCTACAGTGTAATAACTGGAGACAGAGGGTAGCTATTTAAAAAGGCTATAACAGAACAACCAATTTAGTTATTAATCTATTCTTGGAAATAGAGAAGTACCATCACATACTTTCCAGATGACTGCTCTATTCAGACCCTATAAGTCAGAAAGAGCTCCATTTTTCCCTGTGATCTTTACATTCTTCATTAAGCTGACAATCAGTGTGAATTAATCAACCCTTAATTTGTTCTTTCTAGGAGAAAAAAATATTTCATATAAAAGATTTTCTGTTTTCTCTAGGTTCTCTAATTCTAATTCTGTATTAGGCCTTAAGAGGTAGGGAAACTTCACAGAAAGGTCTGTTCTCACACTCAGGCAAACTCTCGCCTAACCCAACAGTTGCTTGCTGTGCCACACACAGTCAAGTTTAGCAAGGTCCTTGATATGTACTTCACTTCCAGCATATGATCCGTCTTACTAAACTCAGTGCTTCACTGTAATCTCAGAGACTGAGAGAATCCCCACTTGGCTTTTTTCTTGTCACCCAGAAATCAAAACATGCTGATTTAGGCAAGGAAGTTCTAAACCACAGCAGAGAGGGAGGATACTCAGGGAGTAGGGAAAGAGGTAGAGCAGGTATAGAGCAGGTATAGAGTGCTTCTCTCCCTCATGTGGCCTCCAAGCCTCCAGCAATCAGGAATTTAGGGTTTTTCTAAAACAGAGGTTGCATCCATGTTTCATAGCAACTGATAAAGACATGAACAATTCTTCAAGTCCTCTCTTATACAGATCACAATAAGCTATAATATACACTATATACTCTAGTTCAGCATGCCACTTCTAGTATTAACTACATATTGATATTTTAGGGTTGAGTTTGCTCATTTTGACTGTGCTAGCAAAATCTACAACCATTTGAAAGCAGTAGCCATTTGGATTCAAAAGAATCTACATTTGTCTCTAATACCTGAAACTGAGATGTCGACTATGATAAAATGCATTATGATCACAGATGGGGTCTCAAGTCTTATTTACCCAAAACACCACCACCAATGGCATCACACAAGTCTTTCAAACAGAGAAATCTTAAAAACTTTGTGTACTACTAGAGTGTACTGAGTGGAGCTGCAAAGTTCAGGGTTGCTGGTTTTTTTTTTTTAAGCTTTTAGGAAATTACACCAGCAAATGAACATGTAGATCATTTGCGCAAGAGCACTGTGAATACCAGTGCATACATCAAATTCATCCCTTCCTACAACTTGACACTGTTTGTGTTTAGATGATGGCATGGTGCAGTTGACACACCTGAAGGACAGGATGCCATCCAGAGACACCTGGACAAGCTCAAGAAGTGGGCCCATGGGAATATCTTGAGATGAACAAGACCAAGTGCAAGGTGCTGCATCTGGGTCAGGGCAATCACCAGTATCAGCACAGGCTGGGGGATGAACAGAATGAGAGCATCCCTGCAGAGAAGGACTTGGGGGTGCTGGTGGATAAGAGGCTGGACATGACTCAGCAATGTGCACTTGCAGCCCAGAAAGCCAGTTGTGTCCTGGACAGTATCAAAAGCAGTGTGGGCAGCAGGATGAGGGAGGTGATTCTGCCCCTCTACTCTGCTCTGGTGAGTCCCCACCTGGAGTACTGCATCCAGCTCTGAGGTCCCCAGCACAAGGACATTGACCTGTTGAACAACCTCTCCTATGAGGAAAGGCTGAGGGAACTGGATTTGTTCATCCTGGAGAAGAGAAGGCTTAGGGGTGACCTCATTGCAACCTTCCAGTACTTGAAAGGAGCCTACAAGAAAGATGGAAAGAGACTTTTTACAAGAGCATGTAGTGACAGGACAAGGGGGAATGGCTTCAAACTGAAAGAGAGGTATTTCCATCATTTTAGATTAGATATTAGGAAAAAAATCTGTACTGTGAGGGTGGTGAGGCACTGGAACAGGTTGCCCAGAGAAGCTGTGGATGCCCCATCCCTGGAAGTGTTTAAGGCCAGGCTGGATGGGGCTCTGAACAACCTGTTCTAGTGAAAGGTATCTCTGCCCACGCAGGAGAATTGGAACTAGATGATCTTTAAGGTCCCTTCCAAACCAAACCATTCTACGATTAATTCTCTCTCACCTTTAAAATCCACTCAAGTAATTTAAGAGAGAAACTGTTTCCAATTTCATTTTCTCTTTTGCCAATAAAGTCAGCTTTTATCCTCTGGCAAAAATGTAAGGCATGACACGCAGAGTGCATGTATTTCTCTCAGACATATAGCCTACCATGCATATGTTGGTGTTGGGTGAACATTCCTTAGCACTTAGCTTGCACAGGCTGCTTTCACTAACCCACCGTTACACTTTATTTTCTGCCTAAAAATAGCAATTTGATTTAATTGTCAGATTTTTCAAAAGAAAAGCACAGAACAATTCTCCTATTTGATCCAGCTATTTTTCTTTTGCTTACCTTTCAGAGGGCTGTTGGCTGCCTCTGACCCCAGCCTGTATAAACATATTTATGAACCAATTTTATATGGAAACAATCTGAGCTTTAGAAGTGGTTCTTCTTTAGGTTTTAGGGGAGTTGGCATTCCAGTCACTAGCAACCCTGCACGCAAAACACTTTTGAATCACTGAATGAGTGATTACATCTTTCTAGAGGCCTTCCTCTAATGGCAAATCAGTGTTCCATTTACAGCAGAAGGGCTAAAATGGTTTAAAATTTAAACAGCTATCATGATTTACACCACAATAACACAAATAAAGCACAAAATCTACTTTACAGCACCTTCATTATATACAATTCTAATGTACCAAAAAATTACCTGTTGGAAAACTTACAAGGAAAGGTGCACTACGAAGTTTTTCTGAAGATACATGTGAAAAACATAAGTAATTTTCAGCAAGAACAAAATAGTAGTAGGTGTGGGCAAACAAAAAAGCATACACGCAGGTAGGTGGTGTGCAGGAAAGGAGGAGGTAGGGAGTAAGTATTGAAACCCTGCCACTTGTCCTTTATCTTGTACAGCCTGCATAAGGACCTTTTGTAATTCTTCCAGCACATGTATGGAAGAAGAAAGAGGAGGAAAAAAAAGGAAAGAAAGGGATACATCTCTGTGTCACTTTTAAATATTATGGTACTTAAAAGATTTTGTACGAAGGAACAAGTACCATCTGTACCCAACTTTGTAGAACTTGAAGTAAAACCTGTGCAGAAAAACCTTTTCTTCAGAACAAAAGCACTTACATTTTCAAGGACAGTCCTCAATCATTTTAATTTATTTAGCAAAGACACCTTTTGAGCAAGCAGGTGACACAGCTACAGAGATGTCCTTGGGCTAGAACATTCCATCATCAGAAAGTGTCTGAAATGCTGTCAGCAAGAGGAACATAAGAAGAGCTGTTATAGTTCCTTCCTCCCATTTAATTCTTTCCATCAAAACCAGCACTACCTGTGCTGTATTATTTGTTTTGACAGACCTTAACTTGTTTTTCTTCTGTGCCCTCATTTACACTGCCACACACTCTACATCTCCCCCCTCCACACACACACACTCTGATTCAACTTTCACTTTTTGCTTAGGTGCTAAACTAAGGTAGTTATGCTGAAACTAAGCCACTCTACATGATATTTGAAAAGTTCTGGGACTCAAGTGAACACCTGGATGACTGGAAAAAGGGAATCATTGCACACATTTTTAAAAAGGGTGGAAAGACAGATCCTGGGAATTACCAATCTGTCAGCCTCACCTGTGTGCCAGAGAAGATCATGGAACAGATCATCCTAGAAGCTAGGGTATGTGGAGGACAGTGGAGTGATTCAAGACAGCCAGTACAGCTTCAGCAAGGGCAAATCCTGCCTGACCAACCTAGTGGCCTTCTACAATGGAGTGACTACTTCTGTGGACAGGGGAAGAGCTACGGATGTTGTCTATCTAGAATTTTGTATGACCTCTGACACTGTCCCCCACAACATCCTTCTCTAAATTGGAGAGGAATGGATTTGATGTGTGGACAATTTAGTGGATGAGGAATTGCTTGGATAGTCACATGCAGAGGGTAGTGATCAATGTCTCAATGTCCAAATGAAGATCAGTGGCAAGTGGTGTCCTCCAGGGGTCCATACTGGGATGAATGCTGTTTAATATCTTCATTTGTAACATAGACACTGGTATTGAGTACACCCTCAGCAAGCTGGCAGATGACACCAACTTGAGTGGCACACTTGACAAGCCTGAAGGATGGGATGTCATCCAGAAGCACATGGACAAGCTCAAGAATTGAGGCCATGGGAAACGATGAGGTTCAACAAGATCAAGTGCAGGGTCTTGCACCTGGATCTTGCACCTGGATTGGAGCCACCTACAGTATCAATACAGGCTGGGAGATGAAGGAATTGGGGAACTGTCTTAGTTTGAAGAGACTGGAATGTTTGCTAAAGAAGATGACTTATGAGACAAACCAAACTCCTCTCTCTCAGCAATTGTAAATTCAAAATTAAGGGGCTTTAATCAAGGAAGTGTGGAAAACCAGAAGAAATAACAACCCTTTATTAAAAGATATATGTATGTTGGCAAGAACAGTAACAGAACACAAAAAAACTAGACAATAGTCCTGTACCCAGAAGTCCTCTTCAAACAAAAGAAGAAGAAACTCTGAATACTTCTCTGTCTTTTAGCGCAGTTCTAATCAGGTTGGATCACTGGAGGTGCAGAGCCTGCAGTACTCTGTGGTGGTCGGCAGGGGCCACTGTTGGGCTCTGGTGGTCACCGCATGGGAGAGTGGTCTGGGAGGTGGCCTCAGATCGCGGGAGAAGTCGAAAAGAAAAATGGGGACCCTTCCTCCCGTGGAAGAAGGGGGAAAGGAAAACAGTCCACCCCCCACGGAACTCACTGTTGTCCTCAGATGATGGTGTCTCAAGACTCCTCCTTTTCTCCCAGTGAGCATGTAACTCTCCGATGAAAACCCAGTAGGTCCCAGTTGGAGTCACGAGGCAGCGTGCGAGCCGACCAAGGCTGGTGGTCAGGCCTCACCAGGACGAAAAGCCCGAAAGACCGGCTTCCAGGCCTTTTCTCCAAAAAATGCCCGCACAAAGACCCTCGTCTCCGTCCCAGAGAGAGAACCCAGCCAAACTGCCCTCTCCCTTCCGGGAAGAGCCAGCACACACCTCCCCCAAAACTCCTCCCCTCTCCCCCCAGCCTCTGATGGACCATCCATTAGGAATGCAGTTCGGCCAGCTAGGTTTTTTTGTAACGCTAATTTCCATTCAAACTCTGTCTTTCCTACAGTGGGGGCAGGGGGAAGAAAAATTTCCCCCCTCGGATTTCTAACCTATAACAGGAGCCCTGTGGAGAAGGACTTGGTGGTGCTGGTGAATGAAAACTTTGACATGCCCCAGCAATACATGCTTATAGACTAGAAAGTTGGTTGTTTCCTGCATCAAACGCTGTGTGGCTGGCAGGCTGATGGAGGTAATTCTGCTCAAATCTGCTCTTGTGAGACCCCTACCTGGAGTACTGCATCCAGCTCTGGCATCTTCAGCACAGGAAAGACATTAACCTGTTGGAGCAGGTCCACCTGATTTAGTTGAAGATGTTCCTTCTCACTGCAGAGGGATTGAACTAGATGACCTTTAAAGCTCCCTTTCAACCCAAATCATTGTATAATTCTGTGAAACAGAGGACAATAAACACTTACAACATTACTCTGTTTTTCCTGTTTTGATAACTAAATTAATTAGGTAGGAATATGAGCTATATTAAAAAGGAAAAACCACACCAAATAAACCCCCCAAAAGCACAATGTATGCATGTAAATGGACTCCCTACCCTCCCTATATGTTTCAATTTTACTTCCTTTAGTTTTACCTGAAGTTAGATTTGCACTATCAGCTGTTTGCTTCACACTTGGGGAGCATTTTCCCTTTTAGCTATCTGACCTTGTTCCAAGCTCCTACCATATTTCTCTATCCAACTAAGATTCCTTCATTACTTTCACTATAAAGCTGTCAGTGTACCTGCTTCTTAAAAAGAGAGGATACCACGACTTTCTCACACACACAGCGCCCCCTCTTAAGGAGTAGTGTAGGATAGTGGGGGATAATTAGCTACAGATGGGTTTCAACAAGCGGATGATAATGGATGAGCATCCCTAGGATGGGGAGAGGGGTAGATTTGAAGTATGAGCTTTTTACAGCTGAAATCTAGGTCTAAACCACAAAAGTTACATTTGCTTGTGCAGAGGACACTTATACATGAATGCCTGCAGTGCCTGATGAAACTGGGCTTTATTTGAAGGTAAACTCTTCAGAAGCACAGTCTGCTGTAAAATGTAACAACTCTCTTAACACTGTGTCTTTGCTTGGGAAGGAAACAAATGTGTGTTCTCTACTAAAGGACTGCTACCTTGATCAATCTCAGAGACCTATTTTTCACATAGCAATGGACTGACTGAACTTGAATAAAATCTATAAGGCTTATTCATTACCTTACACCAGATCTATGCTACCACAGCACGGAAACTGGGAATTAGGTTTTCTCTATTAAACTCATCTGAAGCTTTTGATTTTTACTGTTATTCAGGCTTGTAATGCTGGTGATCCCATTTAGGTGAAAAGCTTTTCTCTCCAAAAACAATTTAACCTATATTGTCAGAAATGCACACAGCAGTTGTTACCTAGTGCAGATCCTACCACATTTTTGTATGGTTAAATAGTTCCCACTGCAATTATAAGAACCTATTATTCTCCCATTTCCCTCAATCCCCCAGAGCACTTCTGTTTTTCCAGCTTTATGTGTAGCTTAAAGGCTATAACTCTGCTAGAAACCTGAGGAAAGTGCTAAAACATAAGAGATTCCTCAAATTAACTTTGATGGAATTAAATATTAAAGCAGCACAGTGACCATATGCCTAAGACCCACCTATACGTCTGTGTAGAACAGCACTACAGAGAGAGAATGTCTTTTTCAACTTGTCTTTAAACACAGGAGATGCAGTTATGTTACAAATGTAACATTACAAATCTCAAAAGCAAAAAGATAGTGAGAGAAATCAAGATGTAAAAGAAAAAATGTTTTTTTAACATACAGTTCACAAAATCACTTCAGAAAAACAGTATAGAGAAAATACTCAGAAAGCAAACCATTAACATCATTTCACGAAAAATCCTTACTGGGTTCATGTAAAGACTAGTTTACTTTCAATGAAAATTAACTATAGTCCTCAGATAGCATTTTATTCTTACAAATATCTGTTCTAGCTTAATGAAAAGGAGAAACATTAGAATAATAATTGGATGGTGCCAACTTCCCTCTTCCTCCATAAGTATTGAGGTAAACATCTTATGAGATGGTGATGTTTCACAGATCACAGAGCAGGCCATTACTGTGATGATTAACATGAGAAAAAGACTTGAACAGTGATATAAAGAAAAGTAATCTTGACTTATATTGAGGAACTAAATATTTTGGGATAGCCTAATTATTACTTTTTGGTCTCCACTTGCTGTTACCGGTCACTAAGCTATGATAAATATGAGGAACAGCTGTGACATTTGCCAAATCATGGGATTGTTTGGAACTAGCAAACCCAGGAGAAATGTAAAATTACACAGATGATGAAAGCTTTAAACAGAGTGAGTTATTTCAGCTGACTCTGTTTCCAGGAAATTCACATAATTAAACTTGTTTCCAGGAAATGGAAATAAAGGAAACGGTCCAGCTTTGTTTTAAGCTGTGTACATCTCTCCTCTCAGCCTTCAAAGAGTATTGAATGAGTTTCATTCGTCTCTGAACTAACCCACAACTCACACACCACAAAGAAATAAAATACCAAGTTAATTATGTAGCCCAGAGACATCTCTTTTTCACAGACCCTTGGCTCCTCAATAACCTATCAGTCTTTTTCTCCAGATGGTGTTGCCTCCATTCAGTTGCTCCATTGTTTCTTTTGTTACGCAAGTGGTTTCTTGATTAAAATTTGTCAACTGCCCTTCCCCAAAGCATTCTCCAAATTCAAGTAATATCTGCAGTTGTTAAACGTAAAAAAAACCCCAAACACACACACACCAACCCCCAAACAAAACACTCCCAAAAAAGATCACTCACTAAAAATATTAAATGGAGAGTGGAAACATTTTCTCTCTATGTTCTCTGGGAAGACAGATGTAGAAGAGCTTATCAGTAATATGCCAAAGGCCAGATGCTTATCTGGCTGTCCTCTCTACGTGTCTCCCTACACCTGCCTGCTCTCTGCTGTTAGCAGATTGAGCTATCTTTATTTTCCAGCTTTTACACATATGCATACAGTTTTAATCCTTAGATATCCCTGAAAAAAGTTATTGTCAAATGAAGCATTTCAATCTGCATTGTTCCCCTAGTAACAGGGGACTACTTTCACTGCTATGTTACTCAGGGTAGTTCTCATCAAAGTGTACTGGTAACTAGTAAAAGGTGACCTTCAGAAGATTTGTAGTTTTAAGTATTAGAAAGAAAACCCTTGAAATTTTCAACATCTAAAATGCTGGCATGAAATCCCCTCAAAAACAATCTTCATAAGAAGTCTTTGAGAATGTTGTGGTTCTGCTTAGGGAAGAAGTCTCAGGGGGACAGCTCTTACAATATTGTGTCAGTACTGCCTCTAGCCTTGGCCAGGCTGTACCAAGAACCACAGCAATGTGGAGACCAACAGCAGATGAAAAAAGAACACATTTTGAACATTTTAAAATTTGAGAAAATCCACAGTTGGATACTGGAGAAATGTTCAGCTTTTTTTATTTATCTACTTCAAACCCATCCATTCCTCTCTGTGTGCCTATTTTAACATTTCACTCTAATGTGAAGAAGTCATGTCACTATAAAATTGAGAGCCTCTATAAAATTTGCCTCTAAAATTGAGAGCTCTAGAAAAACTAAAGAAAAAGTGATGCAAATATTTGCTTCAAGACATATTGCAGATACATTTCACAAGATCTGCATTTCTAAAACTGGATGAATGAATATTTTTCACTGAGGTTCTCCATTTGAAGTTAAAGGAATGGTAATAATTTCCTTTTTGTTAGTCACTGGGCATAAAATAGAACTATGAA
Organism: Corapipo altera; assembly: GCF_003945725.1. Classification (NCBI taxonomy): domain Eukaryota; kingdom Metazoa; phylum Chordata; class Aves; order Passeriformes; family Pipridae; genus Corapipo; species Corapipo altera. The sequence continues at coordinate 16,057 of NW_020884968.1, read as the reverse complement.
AGTCTCTCAAGATTTTACTATTATTCTACATATCAAGGAATTATAGCTTTTTAAGCAGACTTACTAAATTTACTTATCTTTTCCTGTCTATATGATTTATATATAATGCTGCATAACTGTCAAAAATAGAGCTTGGCAGAAAGGTAAAATATTTTACTTTTCAAATGCCAGGCTTATGGGTTTTTTTTGAAAATGCCGCTCCCATATTTTGACGAACATTTAAGTGTCAAATTTTCAGTCCTTAAAATCAGTGGTAAAAGCCTGATTGACTTCTTTCAGTGAGAAGCTCTCTTTTCTCTTCAAGACTTCTGTGAAACACTTTACCTTCAATGTCTTATAAGTGGTCCTAAATTCACCAAATCAAAACCACTTGTTCAGTCAGGTAAGTTTTTCTCATATCCCAGGACTCAACTGTGCAACAGGCATACAGGCCAGAGCCAGGGATTTGATTTTTCAAAGATGACTAAAGACTTAAATTTATCTTCTGATCAAAGAATATCAAACTTTTTGACTGTATTTGGAAGTGGGGAAACAGAACTTAAAGCGTAAAATGGTTATGTACTCCAAAGTCTTAGTTTGGAAAACACAACTGGACATTTTATGAACGTTTCATTTTCAAACATAGCACTATAACTGCACCTATACACCGTGCCATATGTTGATGTATCAGCCATGAACAGTGAGAAGTCTGGAGGTCACAGGAGCTTAGTGAACCTGAAGGGCATGATGCTGTGTGTGCTGCAATACAGCTGGGAGCTTCTGTTGGAAGTTTGCTTCTTGGATACTGCTTCAGAAAAAGAGATGCAGACATTTATTTCTTTTATTCCAGTTCAGCCATATTTCTAGAACTGTAGGCCATAATCTGCATTCCTTTTTAAAAAAATTACCTTTTATGGTGTTTCCAATTTTTCAGGGTTTCACTGTCAAGTCAATCCTTTCACAGAAAGTACCTGTAGTATTTCATGATATGATTTATTTTGACAGTCAATATGTAACCACAGCATGTGCTAGATCAAATATATTTTGAGGTGTTCTGAGGTGCCTGAACTAGCTTCTTCAGTGCATCTCATGAAGATCTGATTTTCTTTACACTAGCTGATCTGAATACCAGTAACAATCTGACAAGGGAAAGATAGAACTCTTGTCAAAAAGGCAAAGTAACTCAGATTGCACTAAGCTTCATCTGTGACACTGGTACTGAAAAAAAATTATTTAAAGAAAAATTGGAAGTGTATACAGTACTACTATCACTTCAGGAAGTCTGTACCTTTATCTCTGCTCCTTCCAGAAGCTAGGAATAATTTCACTTCTAACCCCAAATTTCAGGCTCATTCCCAGCTTTTGTCTTGTGTCAAAGTAAGTGATACAGTTTACTCTTCTGTGTCCTTCTCATGCATCCCTAAGCCATTTATTCCACAGCATACTAGACAGAGCCAAAGACTGTGATGCTCAAAATAGCAGTTTATACAATTGTTAGCCCTTTAAACCAACAGAGGACTAAAAGCTTAAAAGCTTGTAAAGCCTGATTGCAGTCTGTGCCTTCAATTTGCAAAACAGCATTAATAAAGGATATGAGAACACAGTACAAAGATGGATCCCGAGAGGCCCTGACTTGTTTGTTTCCAGGCAAATTTTCAAAAGCTCCTATGTAGGGATGTAGGATGGAAGATATGGTCTGAAATATCCAAGATTACAAGTTGCAATATGAAATCATAGGAACTAGAATCATAGGAACATTCTGTGAAAGTACAACCATCATGGAAAGGATTAGGCTTTTAAATGAAACAAACACAACCAGAACCATATTATTCCAATCCTAAAGCTCTGGCAGGATACACACTTGAAAAGACCTATCTAGTGAAGTACATCATCCAGTCCCAAAAATGGATTTATTTCACTGTTTCTATGGAAACTGTTTGCCTTTCAGAGCAACCAAATGAAATGAATGGTGAAAAACTACTTTGTATGGTAAATTGATTCCCTGTTCTTTATCCCATATATATAACATTACTTCACTTAAAGGTGCTTAGTGATTTAAGCTGTATCATATTTCTAAATAGATATTTGTACTGCTTTCACATAGAACATTAATCCTAAACCATGAACATCAGAGGCCTCAGTGAAAAGCTTTTTACATGTTTTAGATTTATGTCTGTAACACAGTCCTAATTTTGATCACATCATAAAACAGATTGTCTTTGCAGACCATCACCATCAAATGGCCTGATTTTAAAAAGTATTCTAATATCCCTGGTGGGGCTGTGTACTGTCCTCCTCTGATCAAATATTAAAATAAACTAATTATTCCATATAGGACTATATAAATGGAATATTACTGTGGCTGTTCTGGTCTAAAGTCACAGGAGAAAAATGTAATAGAAACAATGTCCTTTTTTTTTTTAAAAAAACTTGGAAAAGCTGGAAGGTATACAACACTTCCTTTTGTCTGAAACAGAGCTTCCAAATTCAATAGTTAAACTGGGTTATAGAATTTATTATTGCTTTGAAGTGGATGGTAGGACCTAAGAACCCCTGCCCTGAATAGGTAAAAGATATTGGAGTTTCAGATCTAAGTTCTCAATGGTTGAGCAGAATGAACTTGAACTTAAATTTCCAGTATCCCAGGCCACTGCTCTGCCTATTGACTTTCACACTGGAAGTATCACTTAGTCTGAAGAAACTATCCCTTCTCCTCATGAAACAAATGTAAAAGTGAAAGCACATTTCTTCCTACAAGAGGTTTGAACTTCAAGAACTACGTTCTTTCCAAAGTGAATAAGTAATGCCTACCCTTGAAAAATCAGTCTATTTGGACCTCCTTCTGTTAGAATAAATAACAGGGTACTTAGGATACAATGTGTAGTTGCAACAACATATGGTCATACATGATTTATTGTGTATATAAAAAACTCCCCAGATTCTTAATTTATGATCTATATTGGAGAAGAAAAAACACACTGTACTTACATCTTTTTCGGCAAGGCCAAACAATAAAGGACTGCACTACTTTGCATAGAAAATGTTATTACCACAGTTTACCTAGAATCTATGCCTTCTCACTAAAACCATACTACTAAAGTTTTAAGTCTGGTACATATTCCTGTTGCAAACAGGAATAATGGTGAGGAGCTTCTTAGGAACATTACCTGGCTCACCAAACAAAAATTAAGGGTTTTTTTGCCGTTGTTGCTATGGGCCACTCCTCTGTGCTGCTTCACAAAACACTGTTAGGATGTAGCCCTTGGGACACTGCCCTGAAAAAACACTGCTTCAAACATTCATGCATCAGCAGTGACTGCTGAATTAAGCCAGGCAATAGCCAATAATACTATTAACCACAAAAAGCTGATTTATATTGAAAAATAAACTTCAGAACTCTGCAGGGGAAAACACACTTCATGAATAATGACATACTGCAGAGTGGGCTGTAAATGCTCTGTAACCACCCCATCTGCTGGTGTGGGCTCAGGCTGCACACAGATGGCCTGGAAACTCTAGCTAATGCTGAAACAGGTCAGTAGTTTGGCTTGTGTTTGGGTCACAAAACACATCTGGATTCAAGTGTGGCTCAAGAACAGTCCTGGCCAGGTTAGCCCTGGATCACTGGGCAAAAGTGCAGGGGGAGAAACCGTGCTGACTGCCTGGTTTGTTCCCAAACCCAGGCAATAATACTGACTGTTTATTAGTAAGTGACTTCATCTGTATGCATAAACAACTGTGGCATCTCCACCTTCTAAAGAAGGCAGCATGTGGTGAGCATGATGCAAGCAAATACCAGCAGTTGATCAGCTCCAGCCCACTGATATGCCAGCCAAGTCACTCATGATCTATTTGAGATGTATCGTGACTATAATCACTACTGCTAATAGCTGTATTACTATTAGAATTATTATAGCATTTGTTAATGACTACTGCTAAATAAATTTTTAAGGCATATTGTTATATAATAATTGTTCTGAAGTATAGAGAGATGATGGGAGTATAGCAAAAACTTATCCACATACTACCTCAGGGGGAAATCATGGTGTTTAGGTGTTGTTTGACTATTGTCAAGTAAAGTGAGAGATAAGGACACATATAAGACCATGCTCATGTTTCTTCTCTGCTTAATTCTGGCCAAAGTTCCCTGGCACAAACCCAACTTTTATTTAGTATGCTTCTCAGGATGGAAGTCCCACAATGGTAGTTCATGTGCTACTGATTATAAGCACTGGAGAGTTATAAACCAGTTCTTCATGTTTATGTTACAAATGTGTTCCACTGCTTTGTAAAGACACAACAGTATGGCACTTTTCATTCACTGAATGAAAAGGCTGAGATGAATCAAGTCTAACATTTTATGGTTCTTTTTTCCCCTCACAGAGATAAGCACTTTGGATTTGTCCTTTTTTATGATGAAGTTGCAGTTAACAGAGATAAATAAATGAACACTGGACAGCAGCTTCCCAAGCACCACCTCACGCAAAACCATCTAGCTGCTTGGTCCTACACCATCCACAACTAGGGCTTTGGACCCATCTTAGCCAGTGTTACCATCCCTGCTCTTTCCACTCCCCCAAACATGTGACTGATCATCTAGGTTTCTCCCAGTTCCCTCATGTTTTGTGAGGATAGTATGTGATGATGTAGATTTTTCCATTATGATCAGCAACCTGAAAAGTCCTAGCTGTGTAAATCTAACTAAGCTGCTGTTCCCTGAAGAACCCTCAGAGTTTTTAAGGTACCTTTGAGGAGCAGGTGCCTGGGGCACGTGGAATCAGACAGGTGCATGGAGAATGTACCAGGGTTACTGTCTACACCCTGTATGGTTGCTTGTCCTCCAGCATCCAGTTGTCATGAAGTGTTGCTTGGATCTGGTGTTCGAGCATATCAACAGTACAATTTGCCCTGAAACCACTGGATTGGCTGTGGATCAGGTAGACCACAGTGTGTTATAGAATCATAGAATGGTTTGCATTGGAAGGGACTTTAGAGATCATCTAGTTCCAATCCCCCTGCCATGGAGAGGGACACTTTCCACTAGACCAGGTTGGTCAGAGCCCTGTTCAACCTGGTCTTAAACACTGCCAGAGCTGGGGCATCCACAACTTCTCTGGGCAAACTGTTCCAATACCTTATATATATTTCTCACTGGAAAATCCCACTCAAGATCATTGCTGCTTTAGTGATGGTGGAAAGGAGAAATATGGTTAGAATCACCTGATTCTAATTCTAATTGTTCCTTCCTCTTGGACCAAAGACAAACAAGTGGATAGGTGTCTTGCTATTGCAGTTTCCACCTGCAGCACTTTTGGTTGATAAGTCAGCAAAGTGCTCTCATCAGACCAAATATCTGTGCTTCCCCTGTTGCTGCTAGGAGCTGAGGCATCCATGCAGACTTTGCTGCATGGATCAGCTCCAAGGGAGAAGAGAACCAGTGCAGGTACCTGATATGTTTGTTACAAATAGCTTAAGGTCTCCCTTGCCCTTTGAGAAAAAAAAGTCTTCTCTCCATCACTTGGTGTCCTGCCTTCCAAAACAGCTATAAGATTATCAGGCCCAAAACACGAACTTGTGAGGTTGGTGGGGGACTACTGGTGATTTCAATGGGGTTTGGAGCAGGACTGTTGGAGGACTGGGAGAAACTTAAGCCAAAAAATTAAGGAGGTGTTGTGCAGGTGAGCAATGGCCCTTTTTGGTTCCTTTAGTTTTCCAGATGCAAAAAGTATAGACAAGATTATTTAAAAATGTAACTCAATTTTGGTTATTCTCTGAATTTTTTCTTCCTTTTCTTTCTTTTCTCATGGTATATTTTTTTATTGTACAGCCTTGATCCTCCAAGTGCAACAAAACAATATGCGAAATAACACAAAAAAACCCAAAGAATAAATAATAGAAATCCCACACAGAGTGTGTTAATACGATAACAGAACTTGTACTTATGCGTGGAGTTGGTCTGTAAAGAAGAATTAGCTGCCTTATAAGAGTGAGAAAATGCATTTTAAGGTGCCCCTTTCTCACTCTCCATATATGCATTCTCTAGTTACATGTGCGGAAAAATGTAGAGGAAATGCCTACATTTGAAGACAGCTGAGTAAAGCTTCCAGAGATGAACATCTTACAAATGAGACCTATTTACATATGAAAAAAGCAATACTGACAAGCAGTATCCACTCTGCATGAAATATAAACTCTGAGTTCAGCACAATTTAGAACTATTAGAAATTCTGATTTGAGAGGTACACCAAGGATTAAAAGCTTGATCCAAAGCACACTAAAATTGATAAGGTCCATGTTCACTGCAATGGGCTTTCAACTAAGTACTGTTGGAATTTGATTCCAGAGAACAGATTCCTCTCACCATGGTCCTCTGCAGCTGTCTTTAGCTGCAGCTGTGCAACACTTCAGACTTATGTCCTATAGAAATCTACACTAATTTTCAGCTTAAATTTATCTTGTCCCCAGTTCCCACCCTCTATCCTAGATCATATTCAATGTACCACAACATCTTCCAGGACTTTGAGTTTAGCAAAGCTGAACTCAACATAGTAAAAAATTCAACCTGAGTTCCAGAATGGCATTCACTAAATCAGACAATTCATTCTGTATCCCCCTCCACAAGGAAGTGTATCAAATTTTTAACAGAAAATAGCTGGTCTATCACAGAGTGTCTTCAAGCAAATTCTAGACTTCTCATGTTTATTGGGAATCTTCATTCCCCTGTATAGTGACTTGCTTCACCTCAGTTCAGACTGTCCAACTTGTGCTATCTCCAAAATTTTCCCCTTCTCACAGAACCTACTTCCTACTGTGCTTCTGCAATAAATCCTTCATCCCTCCATTCTCAGTGCTCTTTCTCTGCAAGAAGTCAAATGAGTTTATCCACATCCTAGCAGTCTGCCCCTTGTTTTGTGTATGTTAACGAAAACCCTGTAGCAGCAGGTTGGTCTAGTGGGTTTCTGTGGCTAGGTTTTGGTAGTGGGAGGAGCTACAGGGATGGCTTCTGTTAGAAGCTGCTAGAAGCTTCCCCTGTCTGGTGGAGCCAATGCCAGCCGGCTCCAGGATGAACTTCCTGCTGCTGGTCAAGGCTGAGCCAAATAGAAGTAATGATAATACTTCTGTTCTAACATACTTAAGAAAAGAAGGTTGTTGAGCAGATGAAAATTCCAGTCAGGGAAGAGCAGAGTGAGAATGTGGGAACAACAATGTAGACACCAAGGTCAGTGCAGAAGGAGGGGGAGGACGTGCTCGAGGCACCAGAGCTGGAGCCCATGGAGGACCATCAGGGTGCAGAGACCGACCTGCAGCCCATGGAGGAACCCATGCTGGAGCAGGTGGATGCATGAAGGAGGCTGTGACTGCGGAGGAGGCCCAGGATGGAGCAGGGTCCTGCTGGAGACCTGCAGCCCTTGGAGAGAGAAGCCCACACTGGAGCAGGTTTTTCCTGGGTAAGACTTATAGCCCCTGTGGAGGACCCACACCAGTACAGCTTATTTGTGAAGGACTGAACCCCATGGAGGAGTGACCCACGGGACAGCAGCTTGAGAAGAACTGTTGCCTGTGGGATGGACTCACACCGGAGAGGTCTATCAAAGACTGTCTCCCGTGGGAGGGACCCCACGGGAGCAGGGAAAGACTCCTCTCCCTGAGCAGTGGCAGAAACAACAACTGACCGTAACCCCCATTCCCTGTCCCCCTGCACTGCTGGGGGGGAGGAGGGAGAACATGGAAGGAAGGAGGGGTGGGGGGGAGGTGTTTTTTAAGATTATTTTACCTCTCACTCTTTTGCTCTGACCCTGTTTAATTCAGTTAATACCCCCACTTTGAGTCTGTTTTGCCCGTGATGGTGATAAGTAAGTGACCTCTCCCAGCTCTTATCTCAACTCATGAATCCTTTGCCGTCTTTTTTTCTCTCCTCTGTCCAGTTGCAGAGGAGAGTGAGAGAGCAGGTGTAGTGAGTACCTGACATCCAGCCAGGGACAGCCCACTACAGTTGGCATTAACACAGGTGAGCTGTTCCTCACCACATAGATCAACTGCTGCCAAGTTGCACAAGTCCAGTGGCAGTGCTTGCGAGTTGTGCTGGCTACAAGAGGAAATAGCAAGTCTTTGAGCAAATTTGATCTGGAGGTTAGCCTGAGAGGAGAGCAGCATTTTGATTTTCTGAACAGTTGTAGGGTTCTGAGGTTCAGCTTTCATGGGAAGAATATCTGAACCATCATATTTCCAAGTGAATGAGACCTATTCACACTAACATCAGGCTCTCTGTTAGATAGATGTGTGACTCCCTCAGCAATGGTGCTTCAAGGTTCAGACTTGCCCAAAGCAGGAATAACTAAATGCAATCCCCCATCCTTTCTCTCTGAACTAGTAAAACTTACTTGATTATATAATTTGCTTGACCTAGAATTTTGGATTTGGGAAGTTCATCTGTAGTTTAGGAGATTTGTATTCTTTACCTTGACTGATTCAGACTGAATCTCACCTATTTGAATTGCTTGAGAACTCTGGACCCTAACAATTTCACTTTTTTTTTTTTAAATAACAGTGATCATCCAAATTCTTTTAGTATGTTTACCCCAGTGACTAACACCGAACAGAAATAAAACAAGCCATCCTCAAGGAGAGTGCTTACACGTGCATCAGTTCTGATAAGTCAAACCACATATTTATGCAAACGGTCATTCCTGAAATATACATAGGAAATTAAATTGTTCACCCAAGCTAATAATAATTGTGGAGAAACAGCAAGGGCCACCCTGGTCAACTATTGAATATGGAACTATGTGAAGTGGTCATTATGTGTCCTGAGATAAAGTTGATGGAGCTACCTAGAGCATAACTCTCAAAGAGAGCCAGCCTAACCACTCCATTCTGCAGTACTACTTCAGCTTCAGTTGTGATATTGTTCTCTAAAACCTAGTAGTAGTCTGTACCCAGGCAATTAAGCTTTCCTGAGAGCAAATGTATGTTCTCTTTTCCTGGTTCTGCTGCATGCTTCACTTGTTATAACCCATTTTAACAGGCCTTTCAGCTGCATTTAATCTTTTGAGAAGTCAGATTGATTTTTATTCTGGCTACTAGACAATTGCTCAAGATCATACATTATGGACAGTCCCTCACTGTCATCTAAGCCACTGCTGTAGTGGTGGCTGTTTTGTAATGTAAAAGCCCAGCTGTCTGCTGCTCTGTGATAAGTGCTAAAAATGGTACATTGCAATCCAAGCTGCTGTAGCATTATAGCCAAAAGAGGATTACAAATGGGATGGCTGCTGTAAGGAGAGGCTATATACAGTTGCACATATGGACTCCGGTCATTCTTATCATGGGAGTGGAGAACGGCATTTTCACTCTTAAGAAATATTTCTCTCCAGAGTGTACTACTGCTACCTTGCTGCCAATTATTGTTTCCTGGCAATGAACAGAGACCATATGCTTTTAAACCATGACATTTGATTAATGACTCTAATACAGAGTCACCTGAGGAAAGAGTGATGCCATTAACATAACCAAAAAGGAGTCAATAGCTGTAGCATTGTCTCTTCACAATATTTTGTGAGAAAGTGAGGGAAGGAAGTGAAATAAAATATAAAGGAATTAGAGCAGGAGAATAATGATCATAGCTCTCTTTACATAGCTCCCCAGAGGTGAGGCATTTGACAGCTTTTGTATGGACAAAAGCAACAGCCTCCATGCAACAGCCTCCATCTGGTTATATATCACTGAAGTAGACTGAATCGCTGCAATGAGAAGATGACATCCATGTGCAAACCTAGGGACATCTGAACAGAAACATCTGTAGCCTTGTAACTTGAACCTCAGTCAAGGCTGTAAATACAATTCTGCTTGTGGAAGACATTCAGAACATCATGATAGTCTTTAAGGGCTTGGGGCTGATGTACAGTCCTGCTACTAGCTCATGACCTGATCTTTCTGATAGTTTTAACAACTCAGCTTTAATAACCCAACAAGTTGCAGAAGTAAATAGCAGTGAGAATAATTAGCATCTTTATGTAGGAGACTTAATAAATGTAAAATAAGAAACATGCAAGCATGAATGTAGAAGTTTGAATTATTAATTGAGTTTGATAAATACAGACCAGAAATAACTTGGTCTGTTAAACCTGGAGAAGAGGAGACTGAGGGGAGACCTCATTGCAGTCTACAACTTCCTTGTGAGAGCAAGAGGAGCAGCAGACACTGATCTCTTCTCTGTGGTGACCAGTGATAGAACCTGAGGAATGGCCTCTAGTTGTGTCGGGGAAGCCTTCGGTTGGGTATTAGGAAAAGGTTCTTCACCCAGAGGGGGGTTAGTTCTGTAGGGATAGGTACAGTTTCAGAAGAATTTGTGACAGAAAGCTAGAACTCAATTTCCCTTCAGAAGACTGTAAAATGCCTTCTCAAATGGGTTGGATGTTTTTTTTCCCCTTCCTTCTGCATTTCTGAGTAAGTAGCAGGGAGAAGCTGTGAGCAAGGGATCTCCCTGGTATCCCAAGAGATAATGTTTGCAGACTTGTACAAGGCCTCCTGGGGCCACAGAGGGTGGGGGAGGAGAGAGAGAAAATACAAAAAGCCTTGGAGAAGGCGGGGCATGACCTTTTGCCTCTGGTGGCCAAGTGCATGCAGCATCCCTGATAAGTGGTCTTGCACCTGAAAGAAAGCTTTTTGTAATCCTTCCACTGCTTTGGCATTCTTGGGAAAAATACCTGCATATGTTTTACCTTAGAGGTACTGGAAGGGGCTACTCCAGGAAGTGGCCACAGCACCAAGGCTGCCAGAGTTCAAGAAGGATTGGCATGATACTCTCAGGCACATGCTGTAACTCTTGGGGATGGTCCTGGGCAGGGCTAGGGCTTGGACTCGGGGATCCTTGGGGGTCCCTTCCAACTCAGCACATTCTGTGGGATTCCAGGTGATGTCCTCGCCCCCAAGTCCTGAGCGGGAGGTGCCGCAGCTCCGCTGCAGTGGTGGCTCTGCCCCCTCAGCAGCTCCAGAGGTACCCTACTCCAGGGGAGCCAGCAGCTCTTGGAGCCCACCGGCTCCAGGGCTGCCCTCAGGGCTCATCACCCTCTCGCACATAGCTCAGCCACAGGATCCACTCAGCTCACAGACACATCCCTGCATGTATCACAAAGGCTCTGGCAATGCAGTGGGAACTGCTACACAAACCTGCAGCTGCCCAGGTTTCCGGCTGCAGGGAGTGCCAGAGTGCGGGTGCTGGTTTGGACGGCAGCAGAGGCCGCAGCTGTGGAGGTGTGACCAGGTGGGAGATCTGCTCAACCTGCTGGTGGAGCTGAGAGAGGAGCTAGAAAGGTACAAAAGTGTCAGGGAGGAGGAGATGCACTGGGGGAGCCCTGCTCTGGCCTCCCTGGGACAGTAGCAGTCACCGGAGAAAACAAAAGATCAAGAGTGTCCTGCATTCTTCTCCCACAAGGCTGCAGGAAGTAGATGAAAAGAAAGGGGTAAATGGAGGCCTCCTGCTGGGGGCAGGAGGCAAAAGCCCTCCTTCACAGTCACAGACTGCTTGGTGTTGGAAGGCACCCTAAAGACCATGGAGTTGCAACTACTTGCCATGGGCAGGGACACCTTCCACTCGACCAGCTTGCTCAGGCATCGCACACTTAAGGAGAAGTCAGCCCCCGAGATTTGCAAATGCTCGTGCTCCAAAGGAGTACCCCAAATCTCAAGGTCTGTAAAAACTCCAACTATTTTAAAAGTAAATTCCATACTTGGCATGGGTGGTGGTATGTTAGTGCCTGAGCTGCTGTATAAGCACGCAGCAGTGGGCTTTGGGAAAAGGGGTAGGGTGCAAGGGAAGAGAGGAATTAAAGAGGCGAGGAAGAGACAGAGAGAAAAAGGAGAGAGAACTCCCCAGGCAGCCCCAACCCCAGCCTGGCAGTATGAGAAGGAGAAAAGGCCTTGACACTGGGGAAGCTCTGCTAAATATTTCTTTTTATTTTCAAGTTTGAAGCAGAAAGGTAGAAAAATAGAACCCCATGTTGAGTAGATGAAGGATATTTAACCCTATACTGACTACCTATCTTAGCCTAACTCTAACACAGACTAAACCACCCCTTGGGAAAGCCCTTTGAGTCTAAGGCCATACTACGGCTAACTCTACCCAAGCCTAAAACAGCCCTTGGAAAAGCAAAAAAATGGAAAATCTATCCCTATATTCAATCTAGGCCTATCCTACTCTAACTCTACATAAGATTAAGGCAGTACCTGGGAAAGCTGGGACTGCCTATTCCAGGACCAGGAAGGTGCTTCATTTGCAGCTGGGCTTAAAGCACACCAGGGCACGTGGGGAGTTGGAGTAGACAGAGCCAGGACTGCTGCTCTTCAGTCCAGTCAGCACAAGGGTCTGTTGTGCTGTGCCGACTAGCTGTGCTCCCAAGTCGCCGCGTAGCCCCGGCCCAAAGCAGCCCCCGGGAAAGCTGGGACTGCCTATTCCAGGACCAGGAAGGTGCCTGGGCGGCCCTGCTGCAGTGCCAAGAGCAGCACAGCGCAGAGCCGCACCTGGCCGGGGCCGGTCAGCAGGAGCCTGCAGGAGCGGGAGGAGGGCAGCAGCCGGAGCTGCCAGTCGTGCCACTGAGGCAAACGCTCCCAGGCTGATTCCACCAGTTTGGGCAGCCAGCCGGCAACTTTCTGCACCTCCAGGTGGGAGTCTGTGCAGAGGGTGCGCACGAGGGGCGAGTGCTGATGGTTGTACGTGGGGTGGACAAAGCAGAAGATGTTCCCCGCCGTCCTGGAACACGAGCACTCCAGCAGCACACGGATGGAGTGTGGCACGTCCATGGCGTCGGGCAGCTGCAGCCGGAAAGAGTGCCAGGGGGGGTGGCCTGAGGAAGAGCACCAGCTGGTAGACGGTGCAGTCCCCCAGCTCATGCCAGGACTCGATGGTGCCCTGCTGCCCAGTGGCCGGGTGCAGCTCTGGCATGAAGGTGTTCTGGGAGAGCACTTGGCACGCCTCCAGGAGGTCCCGCACCAGCTTCTTCAGGGTCCGGCCCATGAAGGGCAGGTCCTGCAGCGGTGACAGGCTGAGCGCTGCAAAAGGCCCGCCAGCAGCGGCTGCTGCGCTGAGCTCTTCTCGCTCACGGCGCCGGCGAGAGGCCTCCTCCCTTTGCCAGGCCAGCCAGCCGAGCACAGCTGCTGCAGCCAGCCAGAAGAGCCAATGCTGCAAGACCCAAAGGAGTGGAACATCGTCCAGGGCCCTCCTCCACTCGACTTCCTCCCACAGCTCCGTCATCTGGTCCTCTAGAAAAATCTGCCGTTTCTTCATCCCCTGCACAGCGACCGCATCGCTCTGGGGATCCTGTGTCCGCTTGGGCAGGATGGCCAACACAGCCAGGAGGAGCACAGTTGCTGAATCCATGGCCTGCAGGAGATGGGAGACAAGTTTTCCCAGCGGCTCGGGAGGGGAGGGAGCAGGGGGATGAAGGCTTGAAGGGAAGGCAGACCCTGGCTGCAGACGGCACAGGGCCCATCCTGCCCCAGCCGGGACCCTCCTTGTCAGGCCCTGGCTGGGCTGTGCCCCGGCAAAAGGCAAGAGAGGGCCGAGCAGAGTCTCCCCAGGTCCCATCCCCGCCACACCACAGAGTCCCGCGGAGCCAGGGGCAGCCGACCCATGCCCAAAGGCTCTTGGGGCACTTGCCAACACAGAGAGCCCTGAGCACCTGTGTGCCAGGCCCCAGGGGCACAGCTCGGCCCTGCCGGGAGGGACTCAGCTTTGGCTCAGGGTTACAAACCCCCCCCCCGGGCATCTTCCCCCTCCCCCATCCATCCCAGCCTTCCCCCTGCATCTGCACTTACTGATCGCCCAAGTCCAACTGCCCTGGGGCTGCCTGCTGTGTTCCTTAGGGACAGCTCCCATTGTGACCTGTCCGCTGTGATGTCACAGCCACCAGAGACGCATCAGCCGGCCCACAAACCCCGCCCTTCATCCCCACCCCCCTGCTCAGGGGCTTCTGGGCATCCTCTCCACGCTCAGCACCAACTCCTCCTCGGGAGATCCCGGGGGGGTCTCTTGGCCAAACGGACAAAGCCCCAGAGCCACCAGAGAGAACCCTGAGCCCCCCCGAGCCAGCCCCACCGGCAGAACCGCGCCTGGCCCCACGGGGCTTCCATCTCTTGCTTTGGCTTACAAAGTCCCCTGGCCATTTGCCCATTCCCCCATCCAGCCCAGCCCAGCCCAGCCCAGCCCAGCTGTGGAAGTGAGCAAGGAGCTGCAAGCATCACAGACCAAAGATTTCCCTGAGTGGCGGAATCAGAAGGGGACTATGAGTTGGAAAGGAGCCTTGAGATGGCGCTAACCTTGGCTTAGCTTGAGCCTGGTCTTCTGGAGGCTAAAGTTTGGCGTCTGCCTCGGCAATAGCAAATAAACCTCGCCAATGGGCGGAGACTCGGACTTGCCTGTTCTCTTTATTCCTAAGGCCGAGTGGCCTTGAAGAAGGAAAGGCTTTGCGTAAGACAGAAGACAGTGCCTCAGGGATACTGTGGGCTGTGGAGATGTGAGGTGCAGCTCTAGCTTGAGCTCCCAGGCAGAAGTTTACCTGTCACCTCAAGAGCTCAGTTGCAGACCCTGAAAGTCCTGACGGGACAGAGCAGGCCTACAGCAGGTCTTCCTCTGCTCCACCTGATTTGCTTTGAATTGCTCCGGCCGGGTGGACGCTAGAGCTTCTAGACAAACGTCGTGGCTTTCCCAGGCCTGCCACAGAGGTGGGCTTAGGAGGAGCTTCTGGTTTTGCTGCTTGGTTTTGCTTAGCAAGAACAAGCTCCCACAGAGAGACACGGGCAAGAGACTCTGAATGGATCAGCCTGGCGAGAACAATATTCCCAGCGCCTCCAGACAGACACAGGAGCTTGCGGAGAGAGGCTTTGACTTGAGTTGTTGAGGGTTGAGGGTTGTACAACTCCAAGGTCCTCCAAGATACCAAAGCTTTGGCAACAGAATCCAAGTCCCTTGAATTTCACAGAGCTGGGATGCTTCCCTCTGAGCAGCCGGGGCACAGCATCTAAGGCAGCAAGCGGGTGGGGCAGTGCTGCTGCCACTGTCCGGGTGGACTGGCTCCCTCGGCACTGCGCATGCTTTTGCTGTGCCTTGTGCGGCGCGAGCAGAGTCAGGAAGGCACAGGAGATGAAAGCTCCCTCTGCTCTCCCCAGGCTGTGTGTGAAGGCAGTGCTGCAGCTGGGTGGGAGCAACGGGCACAGCGGAACAGTGGGCGCAGGGGAGCCCATCCTGTGGGTGCCCCGTGCGTGTTTGGAGGACTTGGGCTGCACTCTCTGCCAAGATCGGCTTCTCGAGTTGCTGCCTTTCAGGTGTCTTCCACCACCCCCAAGGCCTTCTCCAAGAGGGAAAGCGCTGGACGTGGGCTTTGGGTTTCGGCCTTGCGCTCCGAGTGACATCCGGCCGCACCAGAGCGGTTTGTCCCTCCCCAGTCCGGCTGGGCGATCCCTGCCTCCCAAGCTATGCGGGCCGGGGAGATCCTTTTAGAATTACCACGCAAAGAGTCGTGTGTGATCATTCCTTTCTTTTATTTCTGCTCTGGGCGCAGTAGAACCCGAGCAGCTGCGCTGTGTCTGCACCTGAGAAGGTTCCCCGTGCAGTTGCTGCTCTGCTGCTGCCTTCGGTCTCAAGGCTCCACGGGCTGTTCTGAGCCTGACGGCTTGTCCTGCTGCCCCAGGAGTGCTGGAGCAGCCGCCTTGAGAGGGCCTTTGACAGCAGCAGGACGCCACGTGCCTCAACACTGAGGCACCTTGTGGGCGATGCCCTGCTGGCTGAACGCTTGAAGGTTGAGCCAGAAGGACCGGGACCTTTCTCTCACCCTCTTCCAGGTTTCTCCCTTTCCTAGGTGCTTTCCCATGGGCCTTCGCACACTGTTACCTTCTGTCTTTCTGGTGCGCACCACCCAAGGTCACGTCCAGCTTAGAAAGTGGGCGAGGGAGCTGGAAGGGGGGCCCCTCTGGGTTCCGCAAGGGAGGTGTGGCGTGGCTCAGCTGTGGGTGAGCCGCTCTATGGGGCATCACTTGTCTGGGCTTTTTCCTCGCCTTTTGTGTGATCCCCTCCCTTGTTAATGAC
>NW_020884967.1:1914998-1923180 GCF_003945725.1 Corapipo altera | reverse complement strand
GCTCCAGAGCAGCCAAACACCTCAGCCAGGAAGAGCTGGACCTCTCACCCTCACTCTTTGTACCCTTGCTCAGCTGCATTGCCACGGCTGCAGCATCTGCTTTTTGATGTCAAGGTCCAGCTGCCACCAAAACGATCCTCTCTGCCTCTAAACCCACTGATTGCACCCTATGATGAGGACTGAAGTTGGTCCTTTACTGCCCACCTCTTTTGTTCAAATAAAGATAGATTCAGCATCACTTGAGTGTGCAAGCTGTCCCACCAGCAAAGCCCCAAGGCCCCAGCCCTGGCTGAGCTCCGTGCCTGGGCACAGCTGTGGATGCCCATGGTGTGGGCAGGCAGGAGCTGGGCTGGGGCTCCTGTGACCAGCAGCAGGGCCCTGAGGGGCTGGAGGAGCCCGTAGTGAGGATCCTTGGGCTGAGGGCACATCTATTGCAGCAGGACCATGTGGTCCTGGACCTCTTTGGTGGTTTAAATAACCCCGGGTTAAAAAAAGGTTAACCCCACTGAGGATGTCCATCCCCTCCTCTTCCCCCTTCTGGCAGGAGGAGAGACACTAGAAGAGACAATGGGAAAATAAAATTATGGGAATCTCAATTTTACACGCATTTACAGAATTTTTACAAGAAAAACTTGCAGTAAACAGAACAATACAAAGGGATTGGTTTACCCACAAACAGGAGTATCCACCACCGAACAAAAAAAACCTGCTCCCTGAAGAGAGCATCCAGTGTAGTTTTCCTGCCTGGACCCCAGGATAAAAAAACAAGAGCGCTCTTTCTCGTTTTTCACCTCACGTGGCTTGGGAGAAAAAAGAAATCAATGTGGCAGATGAGTTTCTGCAGTTTAACACCCTCCCCCAGCCAGAAAAATAATGGGGAAGAGAGGCAAAGCAAAGCTTGGGAAAGTATTTTGTCTGAAAGGACTTACACTGCAGAGACACTGGGTCCGATGGTGCCTGTGGCAGTGACGATCCCTGCAGTAGTGGTGATGTTTGTTTTCGGATTTGGGGAGGCTCTGACCTGTGGCAGGACTTGAGAAGCAGCTCCAACAGGTTCTGGGACTCACAGAACGGCTCCATTGGCTCCTGGGGCTGACGGAGCAGCTCCAACAGCTCCTGGGGCTGACGGAGTGGCTCTGATGGCTCCTGGGACTAATGGAGCAGCTCCGATGGCTCCTGGGACTCACAGAGCAGCTCCAACAGCTCATGGGAGTCACAAAACAGCTCCTGGGACTCACAGAGCGGCTCCAACAGCTCCTGGGACTCACGGAGCAGCTCCGATGGCTCTGGGGCAATTGTGGCAGTGGCAGGTGGCAGCTGCAGCCCTGGCCCTCCCTCTCCTGAGCAAGCCTGGCAAGAGAAAGACCACCCTTCCACTTCTGCCCGCAGAGTTTGGAGGGACAGTCCACGCCTTCGGCGACCGAGGCAGGAATGAAAAAATGTTCCTCTTCTGGTGCCTTGGCATTCCCTGCTGGAACCACGTCCTCCAGTGATGATGTAGTTGGTGCAGAATATCCAGTTTGGTCACACCCACACAGTGCTAATGCCCACCTCCTATCTCTGTAACCACGACATAACCCACTCCTTGGTCTATACCATCGTCTTCATGCCAAAATTAATCCTTTTTTAACTGTGCATATATAGATAGATAGATATATAGATACACATACTATTCAGAAGCACAGGTGTTATTTCACTAGTCACTGACCATCCCCCAAGATGTGTGTTGAGTTCATTTAGTCATCACTGGTGTAACTGGAGCAGTCTGTCCTCATTGTCCATGGTATTTATGGGATACAGTGGCAGTGTGATTCAGCAACCAGTACTATATATGCAATTCAACGTTACAGACAGTTCTCACCCAAAATCACATCCCCTTGAGGTTCACATCATGTTTGCCCATCCCTCTGCATTACCCACCAAGTGCACCCAGGTCCTTGAGCAAAAACACTCCCACGGAGGGGTTTGCCTTTGCTTGCAGCAGGAGTAATCCAAACTGTCTTCCCTAACACATTCCTCATATGCACCATGGGGACTTTATCTCCTTCTAAGGTATGTAAGGGCTCTGATTGGCAGGGCTTAATTGGTAGAGCCTCCAGTGTTAACTAACCAGGTGGCCTTTGCTAAATTCAGATCCTAATGTTTGAAGGTCCCACTGCCCATTGCCTTCAGTGTGGTTTTTAGCAGTCCATTGCAACAATCAACTTTCCCTGAGGCTGGTGCATGACAGGGACTATGATTCACCCACTCTATCCCCTGCTCTCTAGCACAAGTGTCTATGAGGCTGTTTTTGAAATGAGTCCCACTGTCCGACTCAAGTCTTTCTGGGGTGCTGTGTTGCCACAGGACTTGTTTTTCCAGGCCCAGGATGGTGTTCCAGTGTGTGGAACAGGGTGTGTCTCCAGCCATCCAGTGTTGTTTCTACCATTGCCAGCACATAGCACTTGCCTTGGCAGGTTTGGGGAGTGTCCTATGATTGATCTGCCCAGCCTCCTCATATTTTTATTTTGACCATCATTCTCCATCCCACAGGGGCTTCACCCACTTGTCCCTGCTTGATCACAACACGTTTCACTCTCCCATGGATAACCTGGGAGAGAGTGTCCATGGTTAAGTCCACCCATCTGGATGTTGTATCTCTTCCCTGATGACCTGAGGTGTCATAGGCCCACTCAGCCAGAAATAATTCACCCTTGTGTTGCCAGTCCAGATCTGCCTGAGACACTTTTATCTTGGCAGCCCGATCCACCTGTCCCTTGTTGTGATGCTCCTCATTAGCCCAACTCTTGGGTACCTGTGCATTTACATGACATACTTTTACAGCCAACTTCTCTGCCCAGGCAATAATTTCTTGCCACAATTCAGCAGCCCAGACAGGTTTCCCTCTGTGCTGCCAACTGGCCTTTTCCCATAGGTCCAACCATCCCTACAGAGCGTTTGCCACCATCCACAAGTTGGTGGAGAGGTAGAGTGTTGACCATTTCTCTCATTCAGTGATATCTAAAGTCAGCTGGATGGCTTTCAGCTCTGCAATCTGACTTGATCAGCCTTGTCCCTGAATAGCTTGTGTGACCCACCATGTAGGACTCCATGCAGCAGCTTTCCATTTTCGATGTGCCCCTACAATACAGCAGGAACTGTCAGTGAAGAGAGCGTGTCACCTTTCATTTCCTGGTAGCTGATTATATGGTGGGGCCTCCTCAGCACGTGGCACCTGGTCCTCTTCCTTCTCTGATGATGGTCTGAAATTTTGGCCTTCAGACCAGTTGGTGATGAATTCCAAGATCTCTGGGCGATCGGGGTTTCCTATCCAAGCTCACTGTGTGATCAGACCCATCCACTTGCTCCACATGGCATCAGTGACACGATGTGTGGAAGGGACTTTCTTTTGAACATCCAGCCCAGCACTGGCAGTTGGGGTGCCAGGAGGAGCTGTGCTTTGGTGCCAATCACTTAAGAAGTGGCTCAAACCCCTTCAAAAGCTGCCAGGATCTCTTTTTCAGTTGGGGTGTAACAGGCCTCAGAAACTTTGTATCCTCAACTCCAGAACCCTGAGGATTGTCCTCAAGTCTCCCCAGGTACTTTTTGCCAGGGACTCCAGGATGGACCATTGTCCTCAGCTGCAATGTAAAGCACGTTTTACCCATCCTATCCTGTCCTGACTGACCAAAGGGCTACTGCATGAGCAATCTCTTGTTTGATCTATTCAAAAGCTCGTTGCTGTTCAGGGCCCCACTTGAAATTGTTCTTCTTCCATAGCACAAAGTAGAGCGGGCTCACAATCTGACTGCACTCTGGAATATGCATCCTCCAAAAACCTGCAGTGCTCAGGAAAGCCTGTGTTTCCTTCTTGCTGGTCAGAGCTGCTCTTTTATTGACCATGTCCATTGGGGTCTGGCAACATCCAGGTTGTTGCCTTTTGCTCCTAGGAACTGAATTTTCTGGGTAGGTTCCTTGGCCTTACTTTGTTTTATGGCAAAACCAGCTTTCAGGAGGATCTGGATTAGCTTCTCCCCCTTCTCAAAAACTTCCTCTGCTGTGTTGCCCCACACGATGATGTCACTCAAGTGTCCTGGAGCCTCACCCTTTTCCAGTGCAGTCTGGATCAGTCCATGGCAAATGGTGGGGCTGTGTTTCCACACAGTCGGTTCCAGGTGTACTGGATGCCCCTCCAGGTGAAAGCAAACTGTGGCCTGCACTCTGCTGCCAAAGGGATGGAGCAGAACTCATTAGCAGTGTCAATGGTGGCTGCCGTGGACTCCAGCTCATACTGAAGTTCCAGCATGTCCGGCACAGTGCCAGCAGTGGTGGGGTGATTTCATTCAGGCCACGATAGTCCACTGTCAGTCTCCACTCTCCACTGGACTTACGCACTGGCCATATAGGACTATTAAAGGGGGAGTGAATCTTGCTGACCACTCCCTGGTCTCCAGTTCACGGATTATCTCATGGATGGGGTTCACAGTGTCCCAGTTCATGCAATGTTGCCGACATTGCACTCTTGTGGTAGCAATCGCTATCCTTTGTTCTTCAACCCTCAGCAGTCCCACAGCAGAGCAGTCCTCTCAGAGGCCAGGCAAGGTATTCAACTGTCTAATTTCCTCTGTCTCCACAGCAGCTGTCCCAAAAGCCCAGTGATGCCCTTTACAGTCCCTGAAACACCCTCTCCTGAGGTAATTTATGCCAAGGATAGACAGGGCATCCGAGCCTGTCACAATGGGGTGCTGCCACGATCCAAAATGGGGAAAGAATCACGCGACAGCACAAAGGAGTTCGAGCAAAGTAGAAGGCTGCTCCAAGCTATCACACTTTATTCTTGTCAGGGACTCACTTATATAGGGTAGGATGGGGAAGGTTCCAGAACTGGGGGTGGAGACACACCATAAATGGAAAGAGTAGGAGGGGCTCAGGCCTTGTTAAGGTAAAGGAGAGGAGAAACACCCAAGTAAAGGCATTTAGGGGAGGAACAATACCAAATAAGGAAATACTGCAATGCAGCAAATTCTAGCCAATCAGAAAAGAGGAATAAAACATGAGGGAATAAACATATTAGAATTCAATAAAACTGTGGTACAAAGCTTTTCAAACCATGCATTAACAATTCTATAATTGTCCTTTAGCAAAGTCGGTTTAGTTTGTCTGGAGTTACGAGGTTTTAAGGCATCAGCAAGTGTCCAAATGTCTCTGTCTTCTTTCGTACACTTCTCACCATCTTCGAAACATCTCCCTTTCTTCTCTTGTGCCCGCCGCAAACAACAGCCCTTATCCCCAGGAAAGAAAGCCTGGAACCTTTGGCTTTCTGGTGCAGTTAGTGGGACAGCCTGGGCACTCCATGGGCAGCAAGAGCTCTTTGTCCTTGCATCTGAGCAGACCAGCTCAGCCCAGCTGCCCTGCAAGGCCTTATGAGGTGATCAGAGGTGGAGCCCTGCTTCTTTGTGGGAGATTTATACTGCATGGAGAAACTCCTCCTCGCTCAGTCCAGCTCAGCCCAACTGCCTTGCAAGGCCTAATCAGCTCACCGTTGGGTGGAGCTGAGGTTGTTTGTGGGAGATTTAAATTGCAAGGAGAAACTGCTGCCAGCTGAGCCCAACTAAGCCCAGCTGTCTTGCAAGGCCTAATCAGCTGTCGGGGAATGGAGTCCAGGTCATTTCTGGGCGATATAAACTGATACAGGGAGTGCAAGCGACTGCAAGTGTGGTGAGCAGGGGCAGGTAAACAGGGGTGGGTGCATCAGCGAGGGTGTGGCAGGGCAGTTGGGACAGCAGGTTGCCCAGGCAGGGCGAGGAGGAAGGGCACAGCCACCCTCCCAGCTCTCTCTGGTGGCCTGAGAGGTCGGTCTGTGGCTCTCTGTATTTTTGTGGAGTCGGACTGGCAGTTTAAGCGCAGGGCTCCAAAAACCAAATGAGGGCAGTTCCACACTGGAAAGAGAGCCCTTACTCTACATCTCTCATGTGCAGTTGGTGGGCCACTCTTGTACTCCGTGGGCAGCAAGAGCTTTCTGTGGCGGCACCTTTGGTCTGGGAGGAATCTTTGTCCATATTCAATTCTGGGAGTCGGACCAGCAGTTTCAGTGCAGGGATGAACAAAGCCAACAACAGCCCTTATCCCCAGGACAGAAAGCCTGTAAGCTTTGGGTTTCAGGTGCAGTTGGTGGGCCAGCCTGGGCACTCCATGGGCAGCAAGAGCTTTCTAGTGTGGCACCTTTTGTCTGGGAGGAATCTTTGTCCATATGAAATTTTGGGAGTCCGACAGCTAATTTCTGGGGAGTATGGCCTGGACAGTCCTGCCTCCCCCCGCCCCACCCCTGGGTTGCCTCACCTTTCTCCCCCACCCCTGGAACTGGGACTTTGTTTAGTTTCTTCTGAAAGTTTTTGATCACACCGTTTGTTGTTTATTCATATTTTGTTAATAAAAAGCTGTTTTTTCCCTTTACCACACTTCTGTGCTGGTTTAAAAGTTAACCAGCAGGGGAAAATGAACTCAAAAGAGAGACCACAAGTCAGAATAACAATTTATTAAAAACAACACAACAAGTATGATTATACAGACAAACAACCGAATTCAATCCACAAAAACCCAAATGTACAACCCAGCACCCTGGGATATGAACAAGCAGGTTTCCCCAGGCCCCCCCCTGAGTCCAAGTAAAGGGGGGGAGTGGAAAAAAAACCTGCTGGTGGGAGAGCTATTGCAGTCCAGTTGAGGATGGTGGTCTCAGTCTGGTTGAGAGCGGTGAGCTGTAGTCAGGTTGAGAGCAGTGAGCTGCAGTCCTCCTCTGGATCCCACGAGTGGAGAGAGTGCAAGGTTCTGAAACTCCAGGTTTATATATTCTCCAGCTCAGGCAGCAATGCTTATCCCCTCCCCCAGAGTGGGGAATTCCATAAAAGGATGTTCAGTCCTTCCCTCAGAGTGGGGAATTCCATGAAAGGGGGTGAGGGTGCTCAGTCAGGGAATTCCACAAAAGGGCATGAGGACAGGAGCATGGGGGGGGGGGCACCTCGCAGGCCTCTACTGACAACAGTTTATGGGAAATGGCATGGAGGGCTATAGAATACACAGTTTTGGGCTACACCCATCCAATGATGAATCGGTCCCAGCTGTTCTAACTAGGACAACTTCCCTCTGAAGTTTCTTAATTTCTGAGTTGTAATCTTGTTACACTAAGACAGTGGGACTCCAAAACCCCACCTGCCTTATGGGGACCCGCAACCCATCTGCGCTGAGTGTTTTGACTTGGGAAATTAAGTGTGTAGTTACCCCTGGATTGCTGGTGCTCTCTAGAGCTCTTTGCATTGAATGCTTCCAGTGCTGATATTCCAAAGGAACCATAGGTGTTGCATTCCATAGACCATGTGATTCCAGGGGTGAAATGCGGGAAGCAGAAGTGGTCTGAGCCACTGATGGTTGTGGAGAGAATGGAACAATGCCCAGGATGGTTAAAGAGAGCACGTGCACTGATTTCCAGCACTGGGCTCAGCATTGATACCTTAATCTCAGGGACTGTCTGAACAGAGGGCTCAGCACCCCTGCAGGAGACCCCTTGCAGCACCCAGGATTGGTGGTGGCCCATCAATTAGGTCCCATCAAGGGTGTCTTAATTGGTGAGGACCTTTGCTTGGCCTCCTGACACTGTCAGGCTGTGCCCCTGGAGATGCTCTTGATGGCTTCTCTCTTCTCCTGGGCATCCTATTTGAGAGACCCAGGCCCAGATGGTCCCACTGCAATAAATGTGCCCTCAGCCTAAGATCCCTCACCACAAGCTCCCCCAGCCCCAGCCTGGCTCCTGCCTGCCCACACTGTGGGCATCCACGGCTGTGCCCGGGCATGGAGCTCAGCCAGGGCTGGGGCCTTGGGGCTTTGCTGGTGGGACCACCCGGACACTTGGTGAGGGCTCAAACTCTCTTTATTTGTACATAAGAGGTGGGCCAACCCCTACCCTGGTGGGGGGTCCAACTTCAGACCTGGTTGGAGTGCAGGACCAGGGGGCTTGGGGGCAGAGGGGCTCGTTTGGGTGGCTCCTGGACCTGGAGGTTCTGAAGCTGTGGCAGCATAGCCGGGAATAGGTGAGAGCTGAGATGAGAGATCTGCTTCTTCCTAACCGAGGTGTTTGGCTGGGCTGGAGCAGGAGCAGAGAGGTGCCTGTGGAGAGAGGAGGTGGCTGAGGCCCAGCTGCAGGGGGGAC
>NW_020884967.1:1883370-1911998 GCF_003945725.1 Corapipo altera | reverse complement strand
CCAAGCACCCCTGCACATCACAGGCAACAGGAGGGTGGAGCCAAGGTTTTGGAAACTCCATCTTGAAAAATGTATAGTTTGTCCTTCAGGGCCTTCAGAGACACTTCATAAGAATGGAATGGGGGACATACAGTGGGCATGTTGGGAAGTCTGTAACCTCGGAGTATCTTAGCCCCTGGAGAAATGGGGAGATCGGCGTTCTGGGGCCAAGGGGATAAAAGAGGCTGCAACCTCCACCCAGTTGAGAGACCTCTGTGAGATTTGTTCAGCAAGCTGTGCCTTTGATTCAAATACAACTTTATTTCTTTAGTTAGTTCTTCTGTCTCCTGGGTATTTCTGCGGTTCTCTTATTTTTGCAATAAGGCCCAGGCTCCCGCTGGTGTGAGAAGCCACGGGCTCAGCTGTACCCCCGCAGTGCCTCCTGTGCCCTGGCGAAGCGCCAGGGCTGTGGGTGTGTGTTCGGCTCCAGCCAAGGGCTCAGCGAGGAGGCCCCTTGTTGTGCCTCCCCTCGGCTCGTCAGGCTGCCCCGCGGCCTCTTCGCCACGCGGGTCCCTGGCCTGGCCAGACTGCCCTGGGCAGGGCCCCGGGAAGGGATGGGATGGGATGGGATGGGATGGGATGGGATGGGATGGGATGGGAT
Source organism: Corapipo altera (assembly GCF_003945725.1). Lineage (NCBI taxonomy): Eukaryota > Metazoa > Chordata > Aves > Passeriformes > Pipridae > Corapipo > Corapipo altera. The sequence goes on along the minus strand of NW_020884967.1, from coordinate 1,911,358 downwards.
GGGATGGGATGGGCCCGCCCGCTGTTCCAGCATCCCGGGCAGTGCAGGGACGGCACATTTGCTCCCAGCTCGGCACAGCCTTGACCCAGAGCGGCCCCGTTCCTGTGCCGGGCGTGTGAAGGACAGCAAGAAACCCCCTGAAGTTTAACCCTGCTGTGTGCCTGCCGAGGGACCCCAACTCCCTGCACGCCTTAGGAGAGACCCCAAAATATCCCTGTGAGCCTAGTGAGAGACCACAGCCCCCTGCACACGTTAGGAGAGACCCCAAATTGTTGTGGCCTTCAGGAGATAGAAGGTTAGGCCTGTTGAATCTGCAGAGAAGTCTGGCACTGAATGCACTGGAACTGAGGTATAAAATTGCTGGGTGAATTGCTTCTTGTACAGTTGGTTCATGCAGACATTTGTCATTAGCAAATTGAGACGAGAACACCTGTGTACTGAACATATTGCCCTGGAAACAGGGAACAGCTGCATCTCCACCCAAACCTCAGTGTGTCAAAAGAAAGGTTAAATACTTAGGCTTCATTTTGGGAAAGGGGCAATGAATGATAGATCCAGAAGAAAGAGAGACCATAATTAAGCTCCCATGTCCAGTCACAAAAAGCAGGTACAAAGTTTTCTCAGAACTGTGGGATTTTGTTGGCCATGGACTTCTGGACTGGGGGGGAATCAACTAAACCTTGGACTGAGGTGACCAAGAACTAATAGATATGGGATCACCTGTGGAGTGGTAACACAGAAATGAGGAGCCCATGAGAGATCAGCCAACTGGATCCAGCCTGTGCTCAGCGAGGGGCAGCAGCAACAGCACTAGTTGTTGCACGGGAGGCTGCTGCTGATGTGGAGGTGACCTTCTAACGGGAGAGGAATTTTGTGGAAGAACAGAGAAAGCAGGAGAGGCAGGCTGGGTCCTCCTGGCCCATCCTGCTGCTGGCCCATTGCCATCCTGCTGCAGCAGGATTTGGTGAGGATTTGAGTGTCAGCAAGCAAGGCAGTGCTCCTGATGAGTGTGAGGAGAAATCTGCCCACACACCACCCACAGGTGCAAGGCTGTCCCACAGAGCTGTGTATGAGGAAGTGACAAGGAGTATTTGCTGTTCAAACATTTAATAGAATCATCACAGAGTTACAGACTGGTTTGGGCTGGAAGGGACCTTAAAGACCATCTCATTCCAACCCCCTGCCACGGGCAGGGACACCTTCCACTAGCCCAGGTTGCTCCAAGCCCCATCCAACCTGGCCTTGGACACTTCCAGGGATGGGGCAGCCACAGCTTCTCTGGGAAACCTGTGCCAGGGCCTCCCACCCTCACAGGGAAGAACTTCTTCCTAATTATCTAACCTAAACCTATTTTCTGTCACTTTGAAGCCTTTATAAACAGTCTCTCTCCATGTTTCTTGTAGGCTCCCTTCAGGTACTGGAAGGCTACAATTGGGTCACCCCTGTTTGCATCACTTGGGTCACAAATTAATTAAGAGGCTGCTACTAAAGTTTTTAGGTTTGAGTATTCATTCAGATGGGCTATTTTTGGTTTTATCCATGATGGGTTCAACCAGATGTGGTGGCCAGTTTGGCCATAATTGTAAACACACTTGTCAGTGAACCAAAAAACGTACTAAATAAAGAAGTGCCCAGTTCTACACTGTCCATTTACATGGGCTGTGTGTCGGTAATTTTTCAAATGCCAACACCTGACATTAACTTCAGAAAGGTTATTCTAGCTGGAGCTAATGATTTGTGAAAGCCCTTGTTCATTACACTGACTTGAACAAAACTGACCTGGTTTCTGCACCCCAAGTGTATTGGGGTCTAGAAATAAAAAGCTAAAATACACAGCTAAAGTAAATAGCACCAGGAACTGGTGCTGGCTCTTTGGAGCTGTTAACTGTAATAAACTCAAAGAATTTCTTGGGAAACTAAGACACTTGCAAATGCATTTCAGTGTTCCCAAGCCTGACTGCTAAGGCATGCTAATGTGAAACTGCTTGTCATGTTGCCTTCCCTCTTTACAAAGCTGGGTCTGTGTATGTGATTCACATGTGATATTTTCCTTTCAAGTGTGCTTATTTTAGGATGATTCTGCCAAAGTACTTGTATGGATCTGAATTTCATATAAAATCATGCAAGAGCTGAAGCATGTATAATTTATATCTATTTCAAACTGCTCTTTTTTTATCTCTAAATATTAGTCATTTACATTAATGAATAAAAATATTTCAGAAAAGGACAGATTCTTGTTTAACTACTTAAATATATCAAACTGGATAAACTGTTGATCCTGCAAACTGGCATTGCAGTCCAAAGCCAAAGGCTGTAATCCAAAACTGCAGTTATGATGATGTTCCAGTTGTTTCTGTCTTATTAGATAAAAAGGTCTCTACAAAGTGTATTGCGGATAATAAGTTTTTGATTAATTATTTTTAGTATTATTATGTTACATTTATTTATGCAAGTTTTTGCTGAACATAAGCATGGACAGAATTATATCCTTATTAAGATTTCACAATGAAGTGGTTTTTCATTTAAGATCAATAAAAGTTTAGCTAATAAGGTAACGTTTTACTCTTATTCCAAGCACTTAAATTGCCACAGTCCATTTCCTGTTACAAACTGTTTAAAGCTTTCTTAGCCAGAAAAAGTCTAAATTAAAGGCTTGATAACTAATACTCAACACAATGTGTTTCTCTCCTGCAACACCTTTTAGAAACACATTGGTTACAGTTATTTACGAGATCTAAAGGAAAATACTGCCAATGGCAGACCTCGAGATCTGTCCATTATTACTCTTTGCCTTATTTTAAAATTTCTAAAAGGAAAAGCAGCTCCAGTGGTTCAGCCAATATTTATTTTCTGCAAAGTAAAATGAAATAACATTAATGTAAACATATGTAACCATAAATATTAACTCAGTTCATCCAACCTTTGCGTATCATGGCACTGAACTTATGGCAATGGTGTAACTTGAAAGTAATGTTTCTTGCCAACAACAGAGGTTTCTAAATCAATTAACACATTTGAGAACAGGAGAACCCTTCACAATATAAAAGCACAGTGCCTGAAACCCAAATGCTACAAAGGATGGTCACACAGGAGCTCTTCTTTAAAACTGTGTAGATTGAACAACTGTCACTAAAACTCCCTCTAAAAAAATAAAATTATTTGTTAATAACTATTACCTAAAGTTAGGTAGATCATGCCAGGTAGCACAAAATACAGTAGCTGGAAAATGCAAAATAATTTGGTAGGCCCATCTAATGCTTCGGCAGAGCTTGTAGAAATCAAGAAGGATTCTCTATTCCTTCCTTAATCCTCTTCCTTTTTTCTTCCAGTGTTTGTTTAAATACATTTTTCAAAGTATTGTAAACATATGGTCCATTTTCAGAATCGAAGCTTGTCTAATAAAAGAGAAAAAATTCAGTTCAGTTGTTAAATAGATATCACACAGCAAAACCCAAAGGAGATGCCCAACATTTTAAAGAGTGGCTTTGAGATTTATCAAAGAAAGTACGTGTTTGATGATGGAGTGCTTCATGCTAAATGTTTTCAGTTTTATGCTGACTAGACATTGAAATAAACTAGTAGCAGGAGAAATGTCATGACTTTTAAGAGGTGACATAAGAGATCAGGAAGCAGCACAGTGAACATTCTGTTCAAATTCAAATTTCATTGGCTGAACTGCAAAGCAAGCAGCTCTGAGCTGAGCAACAGCTTCACCTGTCACTGTTACTGGATGATCCCAAAAGCAGAAGTTATTATCCACATCCTGCATTACAGGTCTGAAACAGAACTGGACTGCAGTGTAATTTCAGAAAATGGTTTAATCTGATGAAAAGACTTCTAGCACAGAACCTACCAAAGCCTTTGGTAAATTACTCCCAGTGATTAGTTAGTCTCACCACTAAAAAATGATCTTTTCCCTAATTTGAAGATGCCCATGAACTGGCAGTGGTCCAGAAACAGAAAAAGGAGACTCAAGGATTAGGGCTGTAGTGACAGAGTTTTATTTTGTTGAGAATATTTGCTACCCTTTATGTAGGCCGATTATTATAAAATGTAAACTCTGAACTAAATAAGTGTGAAGGAATTACTGTAATTTTTCTCACAGAGCCCTTTGTGATTTAAACCAAATAAATACAATGCCATGGACATTTATTTAAGGTTACTTGCCTTGGTGAAAGCTTTAATAGCACGAGCAAGTAAGGCCTCCTCCACATCACCTGGCAGCATCTGCAAGTTCACCACACAGTGTAAAATACAAAGGATAGTCTGACACTGCTCCTGGTGGGGGAAAGGAACAGCAGCTCATTAGAAGAAATATTTCCATGAAAAACATTTTAACATTCAGGTTTTGTTAACTGCTGTTTAAATATCAGGCTGTGCCTTCCTGTATTGAAACCTTCAGGTGCAGGAATTGGGGAGGGAATTCCCACAAGCCCAAAGAGCCTCTACATAATTATTTCATTGTAATGGAAAAAACTCCTCTCAAGTGCCACAAACTGCTGTGGGAATTTCCAGGAGGTCAGATGTGCATCTGGAGACTTAGTTTTCAAGATCCCCTCCATGAACATTAACGTTCATGTCAATTGGCATAGAATGGGTGAAATTTCATCTCTGTAGCCCAAAATGCCATGTTTAGGGCTCCTTCCCCATCTAACTCAGGATGATCTTGCATCTCTCTCTGTCCTTCCAAGTGTCCATAACCACTAAAGGAAGCTGCCAGGGAGACTCCTGAGCAAGGATGCATAAAGGGAGCAACAGATCTTTGTGGCTGCTCCTTCCCATCCCTTTTCCAGCTTAAGAGCATCCTTAATTAAGACACTGGAGCATCTGCCATACAAGTAGCCTGCTCTAGGCAACCCTGTTTTGAGCAAGACAGTTGGACCAGAAGATGTCCAGAGGTCCCTGCCAACACAGCTCTTGTGGGATTCTGAAATAATACAGGATGAGATAAGGAAAGATAAAATTATTATTCCTTTCCCAATCATTTATAGCAGGTGCCAAGCAGTTTTTTATTTAATATAAATAGAAAGTTAAAACTCTGATAGAGTGGAAGAATTCTTAAGGAAGAAACATGATGTTTTCAGATAAACTTGGGAACTCTGAATGTCATGTCATGAGGATGGTAACTGCACAGGAAGTTCTGACCACCTCTTGATTAGTAGCTGTATTTTTAGGTATCTGGAAAAGTAAAAGGGGCTCTATTTTCTTCAAAAATACTTCAGAAACAAAGAATTCACAACGAATTAGGAAATTAATTTGTATAATTAAGAGATTGAGAATGGAGAATTTTATTTATTTTTTAATTTACCTTTGCAAATTTATCTTGTAAATTTATTTTCCCTTTGGGGAAAGCACAGTTAAGCAGTTTGGGTCACAAGTACCTATTTATCATAGGGATTTCACAACACAGGTGGTCACAGTTCTAACTTCTGTAGAAGAATTAGGCCTGGTTTCTGCTTCTTTGAATTAGCAGATTCTTCCTATTCCTTGCCCCAGCTCTTCCAAAGCTGCCAGATTAAGATGTTTGAACAGCAAACAGGACAAGCATAAAGTACAGCTGCCAGATGTGACACAACAAAAGCCATCCATGGAGTTACAGAGCAAAGGTTTCTCATCTTTGCCTCTGGATCTCCAGGTGCAGAATTTGCAGGGAAATGTGCTGAAGTTGAGCTGCTACTGGATGGTGTTCAAGGACTCTGTCTGGTACTTTTTTTGTAATATTCATCACCACAGTATTGATTACAACTCCTACTATTCCATACAGAATGAATTCTCATCCTGATTTTTAAAGGGCTTTTTAAAAGTGCAATTCCCTTCCCAAAGTTAAAGAATGAATTGACAGATCCAATATCTACCTTTCTCAGCAAGTAGAGTGCTTCTTGTGATTCTGTGCAATTTTTTGCCAGCATGTCAACATCATCTTTGGATATAACAGGTTCTTTAAGCTGCTCTATCCAGGACCACATCAAGCTGCAGAGGATAAAAGGATCTCTCTCGGTGCAGATTTTATCCCAAGCTCCATCTCGAGAATTCAGTTCTTTCTTAAAACAAAAGAAAGCAAAACAAAACTGGAAATGCATCATCTATTTACCACTGCCAACGTTCCCTTTGACTGTAGCAGTACTTGGCTGCTTATGTTTCAACAGGAAAAGACTAAAAAGTTACCCAAAAAAATTTTTTTTTCCAAAGTATCAACATTAATCAGCAGTAACACAAGTGATTCTTTAAAGTGGAAGGATGACATAAACAGTGCAGCTGAGAACCTCCCAGGACTCTACTGGAATACATAAACCAGCTTTGCATTCCAACTTCAAAGCAAATGTTGCTGGGAGGATCTGGTTCTGAGGATAAGCAATTTAGTTTCTACTAAATTCTTTTTCTTTTACTCACAGAGTCCTCTGATTAGTTCTGAGAAAGCACTGATGAAAACCAACACAGGTCTACCTTAAAATCTGTGCTATTTTTTGCTACCAGCAGCCAAGTTACAAGCACAGATAATGGCATCAATTTTCCCTAGGTAGAAAAATGAGGGAATACATCCTGAAGTGAGGTCTCTACCCTCCTGCTACAGACCAGAAGCTGTAGGTGCATTTTGCCAGCCTGTGAAAGAACTGGCCCATAACTGACAACTACAATTATTTACTGAACCACATATACAGTGCTGTCCCAATGTGCCACTTCAAAGCTCCACGTGGTGTTTTTGCCATTCTAGGAATTAACCAAGGTGAAATATGCAGAGCCCATAACAGGGAATCAAGTTAAAAATTACCTGCCATGTTTCTACCTTCTGCTTCACTTCATCCTCTTCCAGAAATTCATTTATATCTGCAAGTGCTTTCGCTGCCAAAACTCTTCGGGCTTCCAGACTTAATTCTGACTGCACAATAATGTGTGGAATTGTCTCCGACACATCTCTGCTATCCTGGCTTTCATATCCAATGGAAAAGTTCACTTTGGAAGAAGAAGAAGAATCGGAGTCCTCGGAGGCGTAGACTGTCCTGCCATACATGTTAGCCTTGTGGTCCCTCCTGGGACCAACCTCCTTGGCCAAGCTGTGCCTCAGCATTCCGGGTTCCCTGGCGTTGTGGATGGAAGCCAGGCCCGAAGAGAAGGTTCTGCTGCGTTGGACTTCTTTGGTGGAGCTCCTCCTGTGGTACAGTGAGGACCCATCTTTCCGTCCGTCCAAATTGAACCTGCCCTGGCTCCAGAACATGCACGTGTTGCGCACTAAGGCTTCTTTGTGTAACTCCAGCTGGGGCTTCGGCTCACCTGGGGCAGAACACTCCTCACCACTGTTCTGCTTGAGCTTGTTGCACTGCAATATCTGAGCAGGCACTGTCCAGACAGCGTTGTCTTGTTCTAGAAGAAACTCAGTTCTCCTTAAATCTGACTCACTGTAGCTTAGACGCCTTCTCAGATGAGTAAGAGGCTGAAGGCATTCGACATTCCTTCTTTTACAGAAAGAATCACACTCATGACCCAGGGAGCAATGAGAATCCTGGGTCTCAAAAGCAGAGGAGTGGGTGTGGGATGAGTCTGACATCTCGCTGTCCTGCCTGGCAAGGTCTTGGTCGAGCTGTGTGGACACCAACTGAGAAACAGCCTTCTCGATCTCAGCTGAGAGGTCTGGGATGTCCAACAGCTCTGCCTCTACCACCTGCCTGTTTTCAGCCAAGTCCAGCAGCAATTTGCAGACCAGGTAAACCAGCTTTGGCACGTGTTTGAGGTGCCTGCTCTCGTAGCCGTGGAGCAGATGCCTCTGCCGGGTCAGGTACTGGGACAGGGTCACTGTGTGAGCCTTGGGCTCACAGCAGGCAAACACATTTCGCAGGGGAACCAAGAACTGAGTGAATTCCCTGATGCACAGTAACTGCCCCCTGGTCTGGATGGAATTAGGCCTTTTTGCTCTGACAAAAAGAATTGCTTGATCAGCACTCATTCTTGTGGCAAAAACTAAGTAGCAGGCTATTAGAACACCTGGAAAATACAAATAGGTAAAGAAAAATACAGTAAAAAATACAATAGTTGAAGAATGGTCAGACTAAAGCAAATACTCAGTGGAAATAGAGGATAGAAATTAATATAGGTAAAGACACTCTATTACATGATGCTGTTATTTTATTAATGTTGCATTTGATGAACCATAGGATAGTAAAGCCCTTCTCACTACCCTTCCAGTGAGACCTAGTTGCTCACCACAGCATCTCCAAGAGTTCCACCACAGCATCTCCCAGAGTGGATACAGGAGCATTGGGGGCTTCTATGGGAAGGACACAGGCAAATAGGACTTGAAAATAGAAGATGGAATTTTAGCTGCTCCACCAAATCTACCTGATCTAACAGTGATTGGCAGGCTTGTGAATGTGCAATAAATACTGGACAATGAGAGTGTACCAGGTGAATTTTTCCCACCCAAAAGCACCTGTCACATTTGCATGAAATGGAATCGTGATACAGATTAAAAAATTCTCTAACCTTACAGGTTTCTGTTTTTAATATACTAAACCTGATCTCATCTAGCCATTGAGAACATTTTGACAAAGCACTTTTAACCATTTTATAGATGTACATCTAGCAATGATACAGAATGTAATTATTAATGATTTACAGAGAGACTTTTTGGCATTTTTACAAAACCAATTGTGTTGACCCTGCAGTAGAGCACATACCTGTCCTCCCAAGTCCTGCATGGCAGTGAACAGCCACCCTCCCCTCTTGCAGGGCAAAAGCCATCACTTTTACCATGTCAAGTATAGTAGTGAGAGATGCCACTCCATAATCCTTCCATCCAAAATTATAAAAATAAACTAAAAGAAAAAGAGAGGAGACAGTGATTTTCTGCCGTGCTGAATGTGAACTGCGTAGTACTTTATGCAGAGATAACTAATAATAAATTTTAGTACTAAAACTGCATAATGGAGCTTAAAATCTGACTACATCTTGTTTGCAAGAGATTACTTTCCCACTTCTCTTCTTGTATTAAAAGATACACAAAGGTAGCAAAGAATTGTCAAAGTGAAGTTCAGCCAGAATGTAAAAGCTGTAACAAAACTGAGTGATTGGAGCAGGATTACTGAGCTATATATAGGGAGAGGGTAATTTTTTCTTTTTTAGAAGTAAAAGCACTTCTTCAGTCAACACCTGCTTCTTACAGAGAGGCACTTTCTCTCTTGTCCTCATATGAAATAACCTTTTATAGTCTAGATAAGAAAACATGAGTTGTACCAGAACTTGAAACACCGTTAATGGTTCTTATATTTGTGAACAAAGAAGAAAAAGGAAAATTTAACTAACTGTTGTCCTTTCTTTATTTTAAACAGCTGAACATAAACCCTGCATCTCTCTCCACATAATACATGACCTTCAATAATGTGTTATTTGCTCTTGATTGTATTTGCCAAGTTTCATGTTTACATCCCATTCTGTGCAACGTTTCTTACAGAGCTGCTTTTAACACGCAGGGATTCAAGTAAAAATACCTTTAAGAGCCGAAGTCAATAATTAATGAGGAAGAGCAGCAGGAGGGAACTTACTTCCAGCCTCCATAAAGGCTTCAGGAAGGTAGGTGAAGCCGCTCTCTTGTTCCAGAGGATTCCCACAGCTCGCATGCTCCCCAGGACGCTGGAGGTTAATTACGGTTTTTATGCCATATCTTAAGGAAGGAATAGATGAGTCAAAGTATTACATGCAGCCAAAATCTCATTATCCCTTATTTTCTGAAACACACATTTGTTCTTAGTGGAGAATAAATCTTTACCTGCAGAGCGTTAAAATGAAAGGATCTTTATCAACAATCCAAATCTATGTTGAAAGAGAAAATGGATCAGGAATTACACTAGTGATACTTACAATAAATAATGACTGAATTTGTTACCTTTCAAACTGCTCAATAATGTTGTACTTTTCAATTAATTCTGTTGAGGGTCGAGCCATAGCCAGGATGTTATCTGTTATCCTGAGAAATTAAAGAAGTAGATAATAATGTGGTTATGAATCATTTCCTGGGTATGAGTCTACCAAAATAAGAATACTGTTATATTCAAGAAAGACAGAAATACCTTGCTGATTATTTAGAAATGAATTTTTAAAAAATTCCACTATCCCACAGTATTAGTAGTAAATCTTACTAAGCTGATCCAGATACAACATTATCAAAAGACCATTACTGGAACTGTTTAAATGCCATGACATAAGTAAAAATTCCTCTGAACAGAAATCCGGACTCAGATGCCGGTTTGGACTTTAAGGTTTGTAAATGCCCTTTAATTATCTGCTGCCCAAAAAAAAAGCTAAACCCAGTAAGAATGCAAAGATACACCTCATGTGACTCTTGCTGCATACGAATGTCCCTCTGAACACACACCCACATTATTTCATCTGCTCTAAGTGTTCCTATGTCGCTGTTAACGTCGGAACGGCCAAGGCGACACAGATATCAGAGGTAGTCCAGGTGCAAGGTGATCAGGAAGCTGTTTATTGCTCTCAAGTGTTTCTTTTATACTCTTTGTACACTATGGTGCCACAACACAATTGGTCAAAAGTCTCAGGCATAAAACACTGTATATACTTTAATTGGCACTACAGAAGACACTGCACACACTCTTACTGGTGACACTGAAGACACTGTGCATGCAGTGACATGCCATTGGTGACACTATACACATTTGGATTGGTGACCTTTGGTCTGGGCTGCATTACGTTTGTTCCACCCAGCATTACAGTAAATATTTCCTAAAAGTTGTTTAAATTCCTCGTCACTAATTGCCAGGCTGCTGACAGGTTCCCTGTCAACCCCGACATTCTTACTTTTCAACTCCATTACGAACTTGTTTAATTAGTTTGCACCTTAGCCTGTAGCCCAGTTTTTTTTATCATTCACAACAGACAAGTATTTATTCCTTTGGATTTGAACCAAACTCTCATCACTACTCATCATTACTGGGCCGTTACAGCGGCGATGACTAACTCTAATTCCCAATCAGGCAGCAGCTGACTGGAGAAGAGCAAAGCTGCTTCTCACCAGGAGGAGTAGAGGCCTTTGATGGCTTGCTCCTGGTCGCTCCAGCGGGCGGGGTTCTCGTACTTGCAGGCCCGCCCCCCGCAGGCCATGGAGCACTGCATGTGCCCGGGGATGACGTGCCGCAGCCGCTCCCCCACCTTCGTGTACTTGGCTGTCGGGCGCCTCGAGCCTCCTGCAACACAGGGGAAGCCAGGCTTAGTTAGGCAAGCTTAGAAACTCAGCCCTGCCCTAAAAGCGTCCGTTCAACCTCACACCGATGGAGCTACGAACAGCAGAACGATATAAATATATATATTAAAATAGAATATTACTATGTGTTCTATATTACATAGGTATTAAATAGACTATGTACTTAGAAATATATAGAAATGTATAAAATATATATTTCAGACTCATCAGTTCAACTTTAAACGGATGAAGTTACAAACAGCAGAAATATACATAAAAATATATACTTATATAGAAATATTATTTATATGTTTTATATATATTAGACTATATACTTATATAAAATATATATTTCAGACTCATCAGTTCAGCTTTAAATGGGTGGAGTTACAAACAGTAGCAATAGATATAAAAATATATATTTGTATATAAATATTATTTATATATTTTATATATATTAGACTATATACTTATATAAAATATATATTTCAGACTCATCAGTTCAACTTTAAATGGGTGGAGTTACTAACAGCAGCAATAGATATAAAAATATATATTTGTATATAAATATTATTTATATATTTTATATATATTAGACTATATACTTATATAAAATATATATTTCAGACACATCAGTTTAACCTTAAACTGATGACGTTACAAACAGCAGAAAGATATAAAACTATATATATTGATAAATATATAAATATTTATATTATATAGATATCAATTAGATTATATACTTATAAATAGATATAAATACATATTTCAGACCCATCAGTTCAACCTTAAACTGATGAAGTTACAAACAGCAGAAATAGATATAAAATGCATATTTATAAATATATATAAATATTAATTTTATATTATATAGATATTGACTAGACTATATACTTATAAATACATATAAATATATAAAATATATATTTCAGACTCATCAGTTCAACCTTAAATTGATGAAGTTGTGAACAGCAGAAATATATAAAAAGATATACTTATAAATATATATAACTATTATTTATACATTATATAGATATAAATTAAACTATATACTTATATATTTCGGAGTCATCAGTTTAACTTTAAACTGATAAAGTTACAAACAGCAGGAATATATAAATATGAATATTTATAAATATATATACATATTTACATTATATAGATATCGATTAGACTATATACTTAAAAATATATATATAAAATATATATTTCAGACTCATCAGTTCAGCCTTAAATTGATGAAGTCACAAACAGCAGAGAGATATAAATATATATATTTATAAATTTATGTATAAATATTAATTATATATTACATAGATATTGATTAGACTATATACTTACAAAGAGAAATATATAAAAATATGTATTTCAGACTCATCAGTTCAACCTTAAACTGATGAAGTTACAAACAGCAGAAATATATAAAAATATATCTATTTATAAATATATATAAAATTAATAATTATATATATATTAATTAGACTATATACTTATAAATATATAAAAATATTTTAATATATATATTTCAGACTCATTTTTCAAGTAAGGAGAGTGAGGGGAAAAAATTGCTTGCATCAGTGCAGAAGTTTTTTCTAATGAAGTTAGAGGTGTGTGATACCCCTTGCAACTGAAAAAAAAAAAGGCACAGTCCTCTTCATCCTGAAATCCCAAATAGTTAACCATATATTTGGTGTATGCACGAATGTGTGCTTCTGTTTTACCTGTTGTTTATAATTGAGCTGTCAGAGTAAAAAGCATGTACTACATACACATATATACACATTGTGTATAATACTTGAGTAAGGAATCAATGAACAAAATATAAAACACGGGGACAAAATTAAACCACTATTTTATACATAAAACACAGTTCACAGAACCGAAGCACAGTAACACCAGTACAATACCCAGAGCTGCCGACAGTCTAAATGAAAAGTACTTTACTTTTTTTTTCGGGAAAAGTTGCATCCAGCTCCTCGGGGCTGAGGGACGACAGAGCCACCATCACGCGGTGGGTGGACGAGGAGAGCAGCTCCACCACCGAGCTCCGGCGCCTCTGGCTCATGCGGAGGAGGGGGTCGGAGGAGGAATGCCTCCGACCCTGGAAAAAATGGCTAAAGATGCTGACGGCCGAGCGCCGCCGCGGCGAGCCCTGCATGGCTGCCCGGCCCCGCGGGCACACCGAGGGCACGGCGAGTTGCTCAGCGCTGGAGTTGCGGGAGCCGAGCATCCCCGTGCCGAGCATCCCCGTGCCGAGCATCCCCGTGCCGAGCATCCCCGTGCGCGCCGGTCCTCACGGGCTGAGCGGTCGCCATGGCAACCGAGGATGCAGCCGCGGGGCTGCTCTCCTCGACAGGGAGTGCAGGGATTGCGTCTGCTCGGGACAAACTGTTCCGCTGCTCTCACTCGATGAAAATAGTTGCATTTCAAGTAGGTAATTTTCAAAACGGCGCTGGGAACAACCAAAACGTTTTCCATGAACAATGGGAGTATTTAGTTCCTTCTAAATAACAGGCATTCAGAACTTGCTAAGACACAAAACACTCAATTCAAAAGAACAATCAAAATGTAGCTGGAGGCTCTGCCTCCTGAGATCTCTGCAAGGAAGTACATTATACTCCCCCACCTCTTGGTTTAACATTCCACAGCCACCTCTCCTCCTCCACTTTGCTGCTCCAAAATGCATCATTAGCTGTGTAATGACTGGGATTAGTGTGTTCCCACTGAAATGGTTCAGCACTCCATGAATTGTGTGGACTGTTGGCCTGGACCATTCATATCTGCTAACAAAACACAAGTTGTTATTCAAAACAAAAGGCTCATTTTTTTTCTTCTGGCCGCAGCTTCTTTATTATTAGTCCTGTAGCCTGAGAGAAAGCAGATTATGTGGAGGAGAAGGTGTGTCACTTGAGTGCTTCAGGCTTTAGAAGGTAGCTATGAGGTGGCAAATTGCCTCCCACTTTGCTTCCAGTGTGCTAAGGAGGAGAATGAGGTGGCCAGAAAGATTGCAACACCCTGAAAAACTGTGTGGAGAACAGACTACAGTGATGCTGAAGAGCCTTTGTCACCCCAATGGTTGTGCTTTAGGCTGCACTGAAAGAGGAGGGCTGGGGGAATCAAAAAACCCCACCTCAACTTTGTTCAATAAGCAAATTAATCCCGTTGCATTCTCCTTGGCATCTTCAGTCTGTGTTCCTTTTTGTGCTAAAAAACCAGTAACTTGTACAGAGGAATTTGCACAAGAGACAGTTCCCTTCTGAGACAAATTCACCAGGCAAAAATCTGTTTCTTCTGGGTACTGGCCAGGAATTGAGGGCCTGACTTTTGAATGCTGCACCCCAGCTCTTCCCAAGACACAAGGAGGTTTGCTGTGGGTGCCAGGCCTGGAACGTCAGCAGTGATGTCATATGAGAAAAGGAAAATGTCAAAGCTGACTCTGAGCTGTCTCAAAGCTCTGACTCTTTTAATTCATCAATAAAGCTGGTATCAACAGGTGAGGAAAGATTAATTTTAGGGGGTGGGTAAAAGTGAAAGGAGATGAAAAAGGCTATTTCAAGTGCTACCTGTATCCAAGAAATGTGAAAAATGTTTTCCAATTAATTATATTCCTTTCTTATATTTAATTCTTTTCCTCTTTCTCTTCCCAGAAACTTATTTTTGGTATGTATCAAACGATAGTGGAGAAAGAAGTGAGCAAAATGAAATGCTGCACATCATTAGTTTCCTAGTGAATCTTTTGGGATTTGCAAACGCTCACCCAAAATGGTAAGAAAGAATTGGATCCTGTAAGAGTTTAAATACTTTATTAGAAACAGGAGTTTTGTTGAAGGCACATTTGTATTTTCAGAGAGCTAGGTAGTTTCTCAACATAAAAATCACACATTAAGAGACCTGACAAAAGGAAAATTACAGAAAAGATAAACACATTATCCCCACGACGTGCTGGTGAAATAATGCAGTTTGGTTTGTTATAGACATTTTCATTCTATAAACATGGATAATATTTCTGGTTGTTTTTCTTAAATTTTCCACGGATTTTTATTTTTTTCAGGATTGCTCTATGCATTTTTTTTTTATGAATGGCACATCAGAGAAAAATTCTTACCTGAACTCATATTTGCAAGGTACACACTGCTCTCGATCAACGAAGAGTATGGGAGTTCATTCTGCAGCAAAACTCCTGCAGCCATTGCAGTACCTGTTGAAACAGTAAAATATTCACTGAAAATCTACAACAGAAGCTCAAAAAATTCAAAATAAAGCCTAGAACCTGGCACCTGGTTAGAAAGTTGTCCAAGGTTTAAGCTTTGGGCAATCAGGCAGACTATCTACAAGCCTTCTCTGCTCTCTTCCCTCCACTCTTAGTGTTTGAAATCACATCTATGAGGATTCTCCTCTAACAAGAAAACTGAACACAAGAGTCTCTCTAAGCAGAAAACAGATTTTTTTCTCATACTTTAACATTATTTCTAATACAAGGTGTGTTCTGCTCTGAAGACCTTCTGACAGAAAGAAAGCTGAAGGAAAGCTGTAAATCTGAACACTTTAATCAGTCACTGTGATGTTTAAATAAACTCTTGAGTAGAAGTTCTTACCCAGCATAAGATTTCCATTCTGTTTCTCTTATCTCTCTAGGGAAATAGCTGCAAGTATAACCAAAAAAGTGCATGTTTTTATACCAAACTAAACATCTCTGCTGTATCATTAACTGTAGAAACTTTACTAACTAGACAAACTTTATGTCCCATATCCTGCAAAGCCAGTATTAGGATTCAGCAGCATAAATAGAATTTTAAGAGACAGATTTGCTAAAAAAAAAATAAATATAAGAGCATTGTGTGGATAAGGTGATACAACAGTCCTGTGCTGTGGTGGTGCTGTTTGCTGTTCATTGTCCAGCTCTCATCTCTAATTCTGCATGATTGTTTTTATAGTAAATATTCAAATAGAACTTCATTCATTCAGATATTACATTATCTACCACACAGCTTGAATAAATTATTCTTCCAACAATGCTAATGGACTTTATCCCCAAAGTCACCCAGTGCAGCCCTGTCCTTTTCAAGATGCTTAACGGGGGGAACAGAAGCCAGATACATGTTAAGAACCCTTTCCTATGGCTCTGTCAGTCCTCTCAGAGAATTACATCTGGCTGTGAAAGCCAAAAACCCTTCAGAGATGTCAGTGATGCTCAGAAATGCATTTCCAACGTCAGTACATTAATAAGAACATGAACTGAGAAGAATCTTAATAAAGATTAAAGAGTATCTGGAGCATTTTGCTACTCAGCTACTTGACCATCTGACTCCACACCCTGAAAAGTCAATCCTACAATAAATAGGTAGGAGTACTTGTATATAATTGCATTCTGTCTGGAGAAGCTCCAAAACCTCTATTATTTTTTTTTTCCAGTGGACTTTGAAATCAGTAAGGGATGGCTTTTATTATCAGAGGAAACTTTATACCAAAAGAAATAATTTTATTTTATCCCCAGAATTTCTTTTTAGAGTTAACAGAGTTGAATTAATAGAAATTGTTGGTTCCTATTTCTCAGAAAATTCTCTTAAAAATTTGTAATAGTTTGTCCAGATAACATTTGAAAAAGACATGTCTCCTCCTGTGGGCAGCAGAATCACCACCACTATGACTAGTTTTCCTATTTCCTTGTACTCAAGTGCTAGAAAAAAAATGAGATTAAATATCAGTGATATTTCTATCATGTAAGACTATTATCCCTTTTTTTTTTTTTACCAGGATTCAGGCTGACAAGGACTCTTAACTGAAAAGGGAAGAGATGGAGGCTAATGCAGAAGAGAATATACTTACAGTATTAGAAAATACTAGCATGATTCTTCTAAGTGGCAGGGGTAAACTATTTTTATTTGTTGTATAACCAGTTTTATTTCAGCAATACAGCAAATCCATAATTCCTGAGCTGGAATTAAATATTTTATCTTCGTATTATTAAATATTAATGTTTTAATTAATAATTAATTGCTAAATAGTTGGTAATAATTTTAATTAATTATTAATATTTTGTCTGCACGCCTTTCAGTTTATTAAACTTCACTGACAGGTGTTTTAAGTTGCTCAGTGTGATCAATGTGAGCAACTCCCTTATATTTACTTCTGGGGGGAAAAAAAAAAGGTTAAGATTATGACAAAGATTTTACAGAGTTATAATGCACCCCCTCAAACAGCTGTAACGGGGTGATTTGGGACAGGGGTATTTCATTCCTGCACAGATAAAAAGGGTGTTAGAAGTAAAAGCAGTGTTCAAGTAAAAGCAACAGCTCCTCTCCTGCTTCATCTCAGCGCTGGATATTCTTAGCTTTTAAAAGATGTTCTGCAGCATTTTGCTCACCCCATGAACACTGGATTTTGCTCATTCCATAAACACTTGGCAGAAGCTGGAGGCACAATCCCGGAGTTATTCCAGGTCACGGTCCTCATCAGGTGCCTGAGGGATGAGAGTCACGTACCTTGGGCAACCACCCTATCGCCTTAATCAGCTCTGCTCCCTTATCTCTGACATGCATTTCATTGCCATGACAGCAAAGAGGCTGCTCCTTAATCCCTGTTTCCGACTGAAGACACTCCAGACACGAAGTTCCACCTCTGTGTTTCAGCAGAGGGAGCAGAGTCAAAACCCGTGTGTAATCACAGGGCAAGGACACCAAACACAGCGATGGGGGGACCCACTGCCCTGGGCAGTGCCCAACCAGCCTCTGGGGGAAGAACCTTCTCCTGAGATCCAACCTGACCCTGCCTTGACACAGCTCCAGCCATTCCCTGGCTGCTGTCCCTGGTCAGCACAGAGAAGAGATTGGAATCATCTCTTGGAATCGTGACACCAAGCACTAAGGGGGGATTTCAGGAGGTCCCCTCCAGGTGTGGATTCGATACCTGCTTTGATGTCTCTATGCAGTTTTGAGGTTGGGGGTTTTATTTCCACTTTTGAGAAGACCAATTTCTAACAGAAAGGATTTTTTGTTTGCTGTTGCACTCGATTCACTTGTTGCATTTGATCACATGAAATCAAGTCTTACTTGCTGCTTCAAACATGCAGAGGTGCCTTTCTTGCAGGGGAAACGATGCAGGCACGTTGTGCTGTAGGAAAGATCACTCTGTGCTTCCACTTTCTTCACCTCAATTCCCAGCTCTGAACAGACATCTCCAGTCTGTGATTCTTTCCCATGATTTAATCAAATGTAGTCACTTAAATTTGCAAAATAACCCCACAAACCAAAACAAACAAAACCCCCACATGCCACACACAACCAAAAATGAACTTGCAGTGACCAGAGAATATTTTGCATCAAGATCAAAACACTGGCTCAAGCCAAGTTGAATCAAATTGAGAATATCAGTAAAAGGTTTTGAACCAGTTTAGCTAACTCACTTTAAAGTCATACCTTAAGTTAAAATGAAGCAATTCTGAGTTCAGACAAGGCCCCAGGTGGTATAATTACATTACAACTTACAACCAAGATCTCCAAAGTTTTGCTATAAACTAGACATAACATTCCTTATATTTCTGAACACTCAAGCCAGAAGATGGCACATTCACCTTTCATGTTCTTCATGCATAGGGAAAGAAAGAAAAAAACTATTGGGTGACCTGTGCAGGGCTGAGGGCTGAGATTGAAGATCCTGGTGGGTCCCTTCCAACTCAGCATATTCTATGATTCTATTACCAGGGGAGTGAAGCAGCCCCTTGTCCACATCCATTTTCTCTGGATTAAAAGCATTTTACTTTGTAAGGTCACAGGTTGAGCAGTAAAGTGCCATGGAGGCAGCAGGACAATGGGAGATCAGGGATCCCCAGGGGAGCAGCTCCTGGGCCACAGGAGCAGGATGGACTTAGCAAAGCAACCCTGGGGTTTGCAAACTACCCACTCTGCCTGGTCACAAAAAAGATTCCCTTTTAGTATTTCAGGATCTGGAAATCAGTGGATTCCAGTCGCTGGGCTGAATTTTTGCCCCAGAATGAAACAAGAGAAAGGAGCAATGTCTAATATTTTAGCAGCCAAAAAGGGAGGAGACAAGAAGATGCTGATCTCGCTCTACCTCTGCAATTAAGATGCTTATTTAAGAGATGCAATTACTATCTTTTGCTTCAGAACTCGTTTTCAAAACAGAGAGAAGAGGTTGCATTCCCAACTGGAAGGATTCCAGTTAGGGCAGTTCAGCTGCCAGCATGGACAGTAATCCCATTGTAAAGCTCCCCCCTGCAGAGTCCCTGTGGAACTACCCACTACAAGTGAGATCTCCACAATCTCTAGATTCGTGTGGCTCTGGCAAACAAGAACCCCACAGCAGACCACACATCTCATAGGATTGCTTTAATGCATTAACATGAAAAAATCATGCATAAGCTTTCGGTTTTACAATATCAGTATAAGGGAAAAGCTGTTTTAAACCTCAAATATGTCACACAACACAGGAAATGCTGCTGTGTAGGCCCGTCACATGAAATTTTTAGGTTATTTTTTACTGTTTTCTTGTCTTCTAAAGGGAATTTGCTCTCTCCCTGTTGCAGTCACGTGTAAGTAACTACATAGCAGCCAAATTTCTAAAGGAATATAGTCAACTACAGACCAAGTAGGGGCTCTTTCAGTCCCTAAGCACCTCTAAAATTTCCTCTGTGGCCTAATTCTGCAAGTACTTGAGAAACTTTGCTTTTGTGAGCAGTCCCACGGAAGTCAACAGAATGTCTAAAAATAATACATATCACATGAGATAAAGTTTCATTGCCAAAATGCAAAATCCTGTAAACTGCACTAATTGAGATGTTTTAGACAACTAAAGAGAACTTGGATGATTAAGACTAAGCAAAAACAGGATAGTGTAAGGAGGACTGGTTATATTTAATGAAGAGGTTAAGAGCTACTGAATTATAACTTTGTCTCTAAATTCAGGCTTGAGATTGGCAGATGATGAGAGTTTTTAACAGAAAAATCTTCTGAATTGACTGAGACAAAGTTAAGTCACTTGTACAGGAAGTGCTGGTAAATGAAATTGTGCTTTAAATTACAGCAGACTATCTAATGTTAACATTGCCAGGAATAACAAAGCATTTATTTCTAAAGTTTTGTAAAAAATGTAGATAACTGGGGGGAGTTGTTAAATTTTATTATTATTATTATTAATTAAACAGGATGCAAAGGTTGTTATTCTAATGTCTATATCAGTGAAAAAGCTCACTGATAATAGATATTTCATGAATACTTAAACTACAATTTAACAAGTCTTGAAAGCAGCTTTAGCATTGAGCACACATATTTCAGTAGGCACACACTTCAATTCCCCAGGTGTGTTAAAAAGCCCAATTATTTGAAATTTGAACTCTTTACTACCTGTAAGTACACCAAAAAATTGGATAAAGCAAATGGACCGATGAAGGACAGAGAGAAAACTAGGTAATAATTTAAACAAATGATCATATAGTTTAGTTATATGCTATTTACACAGCAGAAGGATGCTACAGCTGCTGTAAAACTCCAGGGATTTCACTGCAACCACAACCAGAACGGATCTGTTATTTCTAGATGTGTTTTTCCCTCTTTGGGAAAAAATATTCCCCACCTGTCACAGCAAAAGGTAAATGTAATTTAATCATTAAGTTTGATATTTACAAAGGACTGTAACTGCCTTCAGGTACAAAAGAGACAAAAGAATGTAATTCATTAGAAGATTATGTAGGTGTTGGTCTGGTGATTCAGTGTTTGCTATTCATAGAGTTTTTGACATAAATAGCAAGAAACTGCAAGGTGAACTGATGGACAGGTCTCTCAACTGACTTGATTCATGTTATTTGAATCATCTCCTGTGGTAGGGTTAACTCAAGAGTTAACAGAAGTTATTTTGAACTACCTTGAACAGGCAGGCAGGCAGTAATTACCAGTGAGAATTATAAAGGAGATGGCGTAAATTGAATATATTAACTGTTCTACAAACAAAAGTGGTGACTCAGAGACTCTTGATCATGAATATCATGTTTTCTAAGAGACTGTGAGACTTGCAGGACTGACTACACACACAGAACAATGAAATATTGTCAGCAATGCATTCTGACAGCACTCAGAAGTGGAAAAATTTAAAAACAAACTCTGCAAGTTAGAGGAATTCTTTTTAAATCTGATATAGTCAAAGCCACAGTAAATTTACATGAGTTTTAATAGTTTGAATAATTTCAATTTAACACCTTACCTGTGACCCGACAAAAAGAATGAGTGAGTGCTGATCCCTTCATTGCTGCAGCATCAGCCACCAGAAACACCTTGTAGGGGATTCAGATTTTAGAGGAGAGAAGCTGAATGAATTCCCAGGGTGTTTCCTGTAGCTAATTGGATTGGGGATGGTAATCTGGGAGGAGCCAGTAACTATCTTTTCTTAATTTAAGACTGTACAAGGAGTGCCTTAGGGACTATCAGATAATCATCCCATAAACTGCTTTCTGTGTCTGCCCGGGCTTTAAAGGGATTGAGGCAAACAGGCCACACCAGCCTGAAGTTTTAATAACTGAACATTCCATCCCTTTTTTTCCTGTTCACCTGATTTTCGTATTACCAACCACGTCTCCATGCACCAGACAACCACACACATAGCTACAGAGATTTTGTGAAGTGATCTTAACAACAGTTAAACTGATGATTAATTTTGAAATGCCATGAAATGCTCACAAAATCAAATATAAATGTTTGTTATCTGGGCTTACACCCTGCACAAAATATTTTTCTCACCCAATTAAGCACAGAATGTCACTGAAGTATTTTCAGAGTGTAAATTGACTGCATTAAAAGTAGTATCTCAAAACCATAATAAAAATAAGTTCATATGAATGTAAAGGAAGTAATCAACCTAAAAATACAGCAAAGATTTTGATTTAACTAAATACTAAATAAAAATTGTAAATAAACCAGGATACAATATCCTATTCTATCTTACTAAATCAATTTCAAACACTAAATCTTAGTTGACCAAAAAAGGGCTTTCATCTATTTCCATCACTACCCTGCATGTCTTGTTAAAAAATCCCTAATGAAGATAGGGATTAATTAAAAATGCCTCCCAAATATTTAGAAACAAAATATTTGTGTGAGCTTCTGTGGACAGGAAATGTGTCTTATTTAAACAAGCAAGGAGAGCAAGGTACAGGGTACTCGAAGCTGAGTAAAGAACCTCATTAACTCCAAAACCATCGTCTCAGCTAAACACCTACCTTAATTTTGGTTATAGAGAGACAGAGCAAATAATGGAACTAAACAGCTTTTGTTAATTTTCAGAAATAATTCTGCAGTCAGATTTTTGTTAATAAAAATCAGAAGGAAGAAGAATCCAACTATTTTTCTATAGAAAACTTACTGAGAACAGAGACAATTTAACCAAGTAGTCCTTAAAACTACAAGTCCAGTTTCTTACTAATCTTTTACGGACAAAAAAAAAAAAATTCACATGCATGAACTGAACTGTATCCAGCTATTTCAGTGAACAGCAAATATCATTTCATATAAACAGCATACATCACTTTTATACACATGTATGGAGTTTGCCCAGAGAAGCTGTGGCTGCCCCAGCCCTGGAAGTGTCCAAGGCCAGGTTGGACGGGGCTTGGAGCAACCTGGGCTATGGAAGGTGTCCCTGCCCATGGCAGGGGGTGGAACTGGATGGGCTTTAAGATCCCTTCCAACCCAAACAACTCTGGGATTCCAAGTTTGTGGGGGAAAAAATGAAATAAAAATGGGGCTTCAGAAGATTTGCACACAATTTTGGAAAACCCTCTAAGGCACCTTGGGTACTTAAAAACCTGGACAGACTGTGGAGCCTTTCTGAGGGTCCCTGCACAAGGAACACCCCCCAACAGCAGCATCACTTCTTGGTTCCATCACAAACTGTGCAGTCACTGTAGACGTGGCTCTGGAAATCTGAATCTATGAATTATGAGTAAAGGGACACATGTACTTTTCAAGTGTCAGCACACAAAAAATGTGCTAACAAATGGAGCATCTGGCAAAATGCTTTGTAGGAGGAGGTGGAGGGAGCTGGCATTTTAGTTGACTAAAGCACAAAGAGCAGCTTCAGATAATTAATCAATATTAATTAAATTCTTAAAACAAGCAGACTCTTTGGGGCAAGTTCTAAATGCTCACATTTGAGAAGCTGTCAATGACATACTTAAGTTTTATTTTCCTGATAATATAACGCTATTTACCTATTTGGTTCCAGAGGGGGGTTAATTCTTGGTGCAACAGCCCTCTGCTTTGCTGTATCCATTTGTAGGCGTCAGAACTAGAGCTGCCCCTTATATGTGTTCCTACATTTGTACTCTTCAGTATTATTGAGTTTATTCAGCTGAGGAACTAATTTTCTCTAGTGCTCTGCAGAGTTTAGCCAGTCCCAGGCATCAGTGCCCAACATTTGCTCAAACAGGCCATGTCACCATATTTTAGTCAAGACAAGGCTTTGTGCCAACTGAGGATGACTTTTTGGGGGAGTTAACCAACAGGCTGAAACAATTTCCAGGGCCACTTCCAAGGAAAGAATACAGAGCAGGTGGGCTCCTAATGACTAAACTAGTGATCTTCAGCTCTCTAGGCCTGGCATTTTCCTGTTTCAACAAAGTGAAGAATCTCTACTCCTCTGGAAAGTTCTGCTGAACTATGATTGCCATGTAAAGATACTAACAAGCTTTTTAGGTAAGTAGAACAGGATCACTGGGCTTCTGGCAGCTTATTTCTCTTGCACTGCACGTGCTGCCTCATGGCTGCTTTACAGCAGACTTAGCAAATGCACCCGAACAGTGACCTGAGGCACAAGTTTATCAGATTAGGTACAAAACTGTCTAAATTGTCTCATTAAAATGTCTGACCACTGCTTCGACTGCACTGTTTTCATTGGTACATAATCAAAACATCACATTATGCAGAACTCAAAAGTTTACTAAAGCCTAAGGTTCATTTTAATCAAGTACAAAGTGTGTGTTTGGGTTCCTAGCTGGCTTTGGACATTTCCAGCTTCTCTTTTTGCTCTTCTCATAGTTTGGACCATAAAAATCAATTAATGTTGCTTTATTTTCAGCTAGGAATTCTTAAGCTTTGTGTGACTTTACAACTCCATAAATGTTATTTTAAAGACTTTTTGTAAGTTCTGCTTTTAAATATTATATATTTATATAATGTTTTTCTGTCTCTTAAGCATGATGCAGTATCACTGCAAATCAACCACAAAAGCAGGGTCAAAGCCTTTGGTAGACCTTTGGTAGACAGCAGCAGTGTTACAGTTGTGAGAGAACTGTACACACTTAGCTGTTTAATGAGAACCCAGAGCAGCAGCCCACTGTGATCCCTGTCCTCTTTCATCATCTCTACTTCCAACAGTCTCTCTTTTCCCGTTTGTTCCACTGTTGCTTAAAACTGCTGGTAAAGGATAAGATGGAAATGTAGTGAAATGTTGGGTAAAGGCAGCAGAGTAGTATGAAAATTCCAATTCATAAGACAGCTCTGAAACTGAAGAATTGTATCAGGTGTTACTTGCAGGTCAGTCAATGGACTTGCAATGCAAAAGGTGACTACAAACCCAGGAAAATAGTGTAGAACCTCTTTTTAGCCACAGGATTTAAAAGAAAAGAAAAATCACCACTTAAACTAGATCTAGCTATAAAAAGGAAAGCTCTGATTTGTGAGATGGCTCATTTTCTACACCCATGACCCAGCAGTGCCCAGGCAGCTGCAAAGCCCTCAGCCAGGAACCGTCTGGTTTGGGTTAACAACTCTTTTTAAAACTGCCAGCAAATATCAGTTTGTCAGAAAACAGAAAGTAAGAAGAAATCCTTTCATACCTTTTAGAACTGTTAAAGAGCTACCAAATGTTAGGCCAATTAGTGATGTAAAAGCACTGATTAATGTGCACATACCTTCTAAGAAACACTGGACCTGCTGTGGGCATGCAGAACCACTGTCGAGTTTATGTGCAATAAAACTGTCCAGAAGGGACAGACCAGGCAAAGGAAATGAGGAAATGTGAAGAAATTAAGTAGGTCTAAGGTAGCCAACCCTTCCAGGCACTTTACCATGTTCTTTTTCTAAGGAACAAAACGGTCAAGCTCTGTAACACAGGGAACTCTCTGGGGGAAGAACTGAAGAGCTCCAAGGAATTTCACTATAGTGGCCAGAGAACAAGAGTTGCAGGTGGCTGTATCTCCCTCGTGTTCCTGAGATAGGATTAAGCCCAGCAAAAACTCCAGAGTGGAGAGAAAACGGAGGAAATGTGTATGTTTTTATGTGCTTTTCACATTCTCAAACAATAACAAGCTACCCAAGATCAGGAGTAAAAATGTTTACGAATTTCTCTGTGTTCTTGAAAAACACAACAACCGAGTAATTTGGCTTTTGTTGTATATTTGATTAAGCAATTCTGGAGTCTGAACCTTGTTTCACAAAGAAACAAAAAATCTGTGCCTAGGAAATATGCCTGGGAAACCTGGTCTAGCGGAAGGTGTCCCTGCCCATGGGTTGGAATGAGGTGATCTTTAAGCTCCCAAACCCAAACCATTCTATGATTCTGTTGCCAGAAACTGGGAATATATTTGCCAGCTCATACTAGAAAATACAAGCAATCTTGCACCTTATCTGAGCTTGCAATCCATTGTTTTTATATTATTTGTAGCACGTTCTTACCCAGCAACTACCTTCATCCATGTCAGATTTCACAGTTTCAAGACAACTCCTCCCACTTATAATTTTACTACTATTACATTAAAAAAACCCTCACCCATAATGGTAGCATTGGATTTTTCAGTGAAGTAAAATATTTACTCAAACACGTGGAAGAATTGCTATTCAGGTCGGTTTATGCATCCACCCAAGCAAGCACATCATGAGAGAGGATTACATTGCTAATTATATCTCTGAGGTGATACTCTCACAGCAGCTGGCCCTGAAGACTGTCTTATCTCTTACTTCCTATGTTATTCTTATTTATTATATCTTATTTCATCTTGTCTTACACATGCAGTCACAGTGTATGTCTCACATAAACTACTGATGAAAACAAGCATGAAAAAATCACGGAATCACAAGATGGTTTGTGTTGGGAAGGACCTTAAAGCCCATCCAGTCACGCCCCCTGCCCTGGGCAGCAGCACCTTCCACTATCCCAGGTTGCTCCAAGCCCTGTCCAACCTGGCCTTGGTTGGGATGGGGTAGCCACCACCTGAATCACAACCTAAAAATGCTGTCAAGCAATACAAAATTGCAAACATCTATTTTGTGCACATTCTTTCGGGATTAATTACTCCATGGATGTGGAGCTCGGTTTCACTAAGTAGGGTGCAAGACTGCCGAAAACACGTCCCTGTCTAAGAACAGCAAAAGAAATGGAGCTGTGCAAAGGGAAAACTCGGAGATCTAGATTACTAATATATCAGGTAATTTTTTTATCTGTTACTCCACTGAAGACTATAGTGTCAGTCTGTTGCCTAAAGCAGTAATAACTACACCTAAAAGTTACTCTCCTGTTTGGATTGACGTATGTGTGTCTGCCTTCCCCCCTCCAAAGGGGACTGACTGAGCTGCGTTTTTCAGGGTGATTAAGTGATGATCAGAGCCGGGTACAACCCCACAAAACCCGAAAACACTGTAGAGAACCGGGAAACCCGCTCCCGCCGCGCCTGCCCTGCTGCCGGTCACGGTCCTCCCGCTCCTGACAGCCGCGGGCCCTGAAGCTGAAATCACACCGATTATTTATTATACTGAAAGCATTTTCAGGTTGTGATTCAGGCGGTAGCCGCCCCATCCCTGGAGCGTCCAAGGCCAGGCTGAAGCACCCGGGATAGCGGACAGCCCACGGCAGGGGGTGGGAGCGGGGTCCCTCCCCACGCAAACCCCTGCGGGACGCTGTGCTGTCCCGGTTCCCTGCAGGGCCGGGGCCCCGCGCAGCCCCTCGGGGCCGCTCTGAGGCGCGGCGGGGGCCGGGCTGTGCCCGGGGGAGCTCCGGGGGGGCAGAGCGGGCTCAACCCCGAATGGCGGCGAGCGCGGGGCCCCGCCCGGCCGCAGAGTGCCGGCGGAGGGCGCGGGCTGGGGCGGGATGGCCGGGCAGGGCCGGGCGGGGGGCGCGGAGCGGAGCGGGACGGGGGGCGCGGACCCACCTCGTGCTGGGCCCGCCCGGGCCGCTCCGCCGGCAGCGCCGGGGCACGGGCAGAGCACGGGCAGGGCACGGGCAGCGAGCACGGAGAGCGGGCACGGGCAGCGAGCATGCGCCGGCAGCGCTGAGGGGAGGAGGGAGCGGAGGAGGTGGGACCGGGCCCTGGGCTCGGGCGGCTGCGGGCGGATCGGCCGCGGCTGGAGCCGCCGGGCCCGCGCTGCCCGGAGCGACCGCGGCCTCAGGGGCCTGGGACGGGTGTGGGTGGATGGGGGTGGGGGTGTGTGGGCAGGGGGGTGTTCATGTGTGTGTTTGTGTGTCTGTTTGTTTGTGTGTATCTGTGTGTGTGTTCATGTGTGTGTTTGTGTGTCTGTTTGTTTGTGTGTGTGTATCTGTGTGTGTGTTTGTGTCTCTGTGTGTGTTCATGTGTGTGTGTGTGTTT
This sequence comes from Corapipo altera, assembly GCF_003945725.1. Taxonomy (NCBI): domain Eukaryota; kingdom Metazoa; phylum Chordata; class Aves; order Passeriformes; family Pipridae; genus Corapipo; species Corapipo altera. Next base: position 1,883,588 of record NW_020884967.1, on the reverse strand, counting down.
ATGTGTCTGTGTGTGTTCATGTGTGTGTGTTTGTGTCTCTGTGTCTGTGTATTTGTGTATCTCTGTGTCTGTATATTTGTGTGTCTGTTTATATGTGCGTTTGTGTGTTTATTTTTGTGTTTATGTGTCTGTTTGTGTGTGTCTTTATGTTTGTGTGTGTCTTTATGTTTGTGTGTGTCTTTATGTGTTTGTGTGTGTCTTTATGTGTTTGTGGTTTT
>NW_020884967.1:1803193-1883360 GCF_003945725.1 Corapipo altera | reverse complement strand
GTTTGTGGTTTTGTGTGTCTTTATGTGTTTGTGTGTGTCTTTATGTGGTTGTGTTTTTGTGTGTCTTTATGTGTTTGTGTCTTTATGTGTTTGTGTTTTTATGTGTCTGTGTGTTCGTGTCTGTGTGTATACTTTTACTGACATGGCTTGATGTTTTTAGGGTAATCGTTCTTAGTGGTTAAAGCTTGGGAATTCAATTAAAAATGTCCAAATGTTTTCCAGGTAAACGGTGCCTGTAGGTGGAGGGTGTTGTCACACTGAAACCCCGAAGGTCTCACTTCATCCTGCTGTGTTCTGAACCAAGGGTTCTGCTGAGGAGGTGCCAGACACACCAGGCAGGGCTTTGAGAGGCTTAGCTCAAGTTTTTTGACAGACATAAAAGGTATTTAGGTCTTGGACACAGACTAGAATGGGTTCATAATGGTTTATTTTAACACTGGAGTTGAATACACAGTCGCTGATTAAAGGAGAAGTGAGAGCCATGAACCTCTGTGGTGCAGTAGAGTGCTGGCCTGAAACATCTGTCTGAGGTCATCAGGATGTTTTTGGAGTGAGTGTCCTGGTAACACACTTGGGAAGTTAACCTGTGGTTTTCAAGGTACTCACAGATTTTTGGCAGTACACTGTGTCTGTCTCATTAGCCACATTAGTACATTAGCACCTAGAATCCGTGTCTCTAGTACATCATGTAATTGCATAAACACTAGCAGGGTTTACATACTTTTAACTTGCATTTTTTTAAAAATAAAGACAGATTTGGGAACTTGTTGGAAATCATGAAAAGAATGCTGTTGCTGCTCCTTTCTGCTGAGCTGAAGGAGCTGTCAGCATAGGAGACAGGGCTTCCTTCTTAAAACGTGTCAGTCCCCTTGGTACTGAACTGTCTTAAACATGTCTTGGTTTTTGGCTGCATTAGCAAACCATATTCCTGCAATAATACTGATTTCTAAACCAAAAAAAGCAATGGCTGTCTCTAAAAGACTTGGATGGGGTTTCCCTTCCTGTGTCTGCCTGTCAGAAACCGTTACTAAAATTCACCAGTTCCATTTTTTAGATGAACTCCAGGACACACATTAAGTGTGATTTGTGCCTCTGCCATCCATTCTCATTCTTGTGTGTTCAGGGTTTGGCTGGCTCAGGGCTGGAACGCTGAGCACAGGCTGTGATCACACCATGTGACCTGCTCCCAAAATTTGTGTTTATTGTTACATAATTACACACATAAACAATCTTTCGAATGCTTCAGAAAGAATTTATGGAATTCATAGGAGAAAACACAAAGCTTTCTTTGTTGTGTTGTAAAGATACAACCACAGAGGCATGAAAATAAATGCTGGCTTTGCTCTTTTTTGTCTGAAATAAGGGGAAATATGATGTTTTCACCACACTGTGTCCTTGCTCTGGCTCGTGGTGCAGCTGCACAAACACTTGTGCCTGTGGTGCAGAGAGGGGCAAGGCTGCCTCTCTCTCCATGCCTCGGCAGGCTGAGCATGGACAACCCCTCAGGACTGTGGCACAGAGAAAGCCATGTTCCTAGAATGCTCAGAAATGCCATATTTTGAATTATATGGGGGTTTTTAGTTCAGGGAACGAACCACCAGAAAACTGGCTCATCATGAGGTACAGGCTCCGAGGTACATCCAGCAAGAGGACTCTTGCTTAGAAAGAGTAGCTCAATAAGGGGTGAAAAGGGGGAAAAGGAGATTTTTTTTCTCTCCCAGGAACTCTCAGGTTCGGTGATGAGACTCTCTAATGCTGTAGGGCCGAGCTGGAACCTGACATAAAGGAGTAACTCCAGGGAAGCTGAACCTGCCGCCCCCAGGTCTGCTCAGACCTTGCAGACCTTTCCTGACTGGATCTTATTTTCCATCAGCATATGCCACCGTGTGGCAGAGGAACACGATGCAACTGCTCCTTTTTCAACTCTGAATCACTTGTTTCTTTTAAGGTCCTGCCCTCTTTCTATATCCCTTGGATTGCTGGGGGTGGAGGGACAGAATAGGTTTCAAGTCCAACGTTCCTGTGCTTGGAATCCCACCTGTGCAGCGTGGTGGGGTTTTGCAGGGTGGTGTTGGGCCAGCACAAAGTGCATTTCCCCATTCCAAGCGAGCAGGTAACTGAAGAATAACTGTGTGGGGAAAATCTGTAAAGTAAGGTATGGAACCTTTAAACTTTTGCCTTCATTTTTGCATCCAAATTGCTCGAGGTCCTTATCTCCCTTGCACAACCACTGGATTTTGTGGAGCTTTAGGGGGAGAGGGACTTTTTATGTCTGCACATAGTGGCAGGGCAAAGGGAAATGGTTTTAAACTGAGAGAGGGCAGGTGTAGATTAGATATGAGGAAGAAATTCTTGGCTGTGAGGGTTGCTTAGGGAAGCTGTGGCTGCCCCATCCCTGGAAGTGTCCAAGACCAGATTGGAGCAACCTGGGCTAGTGGAAGGTGTCCCTGCCCATGGTGGGGGGGAAGTTAATTGATCTTTAAAATCCCTTCCAACCCAAATCATTCTGCGATTCCATGATTCTGTGATTTGAATGCTTTATTCCTCTTTTTGCTCCCTGCCACCCCACTTGCTCCCTGGGGATAGCAGTGTTCTCTTCCAACATAAACACACCCTTTACAAAGATGATTCAGGTTTTCACTGGGAGCCTTTCATTTGCTCTGTTTATGCAGGCACGTTGTGCACTGTACAATATCTCTCTTGTTTGCCATAAACATCAGCATGATGGGAAGGCAGCAAAAGACTCCAAGGGATAATCGGCAGATGGAATGAAACAATGCCAACAGCGAGAGAACATAGCTGGAGAGGCTGCTCCTGGGGCAAGACACGTCCTCAGTGGAATGGGGCAATGCTGCTGGAAGTGTGGAGGGAGGATCCTGAGTGCAAGCCAGTTTGTGTGCAGAGTCACTGGAGCTGGTGGATCTTCTAGATCCTGAGTATTATTCTGCTGGAACTCTCTCCTTTTCCTGGGAAAGATAAATAGTGCTTATTGTCCCAGGTTTCTAAGAGGTTTAGCCTGGGCAGCGTGTTGGTGGTACAGCAGTGTGAGGATGGAAACCCTCACTGCCCACTGGGTGTAGTTTCAGAGCAGGACAAGTGACCATTTCATATGCTTTCATTGGGGTTTGTGTGGATTTGGTTGCTATTTCTCCTAAAAACATGCTAGTGTATCTCTGTCATGTGACCAGTCTTCTTTTTCTTATTCTCATTACCTTTTTTTTTTTAATTCTCTTTTTTTTTTAATGAGCCTTTGTGTTGAGTTTCCTTCTCACCTCTTTGGGTTTTATGTGCTTCACATTTAATGCCAAGATCTTAAAACTGTGCCTTGGCCTTTACAGCTCTGATAGCCTGCTAAGGCAAGTGAGAAGTTGTTCAAAGTAGGTTTGTTATCACAAAAGGGTAGATGTTTCTGTAGTTTACCTTCCCCACACTTGTCATTAAAGCATTTTTAATAATTAAGGGCTAATAATCACCCCCCATTTTAAAACAGCATAGGTAAACTAATGGGAAAAGATCTGAGTGTCTTCGGCTTTGAGTGTCTCTGCTTTAAAATAATGATTAAGAAATTAGATAGCCAAAGTCAGCAGCTCTGACTGTGGTGAATTCTTTCCCAGAGGAGGGAATTCAGGAGTTTTGAGACCCTCTTCTCCACCCTGTGAGTGGTGTGTGTTCTTCCAGAAAGATAATAACACAATGATGTTGTGGTAGATGAAGGTGTAATTTACTGCATTTATTTCAGAAATCTGCTTTCAGCACTCACCTGTGTGTAATGTTCTTGCTTTCTAAAACAAATGCTTAAACATTTTCTGCTTTATAAATTCTGTGATGGTTGAAGTTATTTACAGCTCTACAACTTCAAATTAATATGAGCCACAATGGAAGAAAACAGATTTTACTGGGATAACATGGCAACTATAGGTTTGCAGGGAGCTAACTTAAACCATACACTCTTACCAGTCAGCCTTGAGCATTAGTAAAAATATCTTAAGTGAGACACAGTTCATTCTGGTTGAGATTCTAATGGTAATTATTCTTGTGGTTTAACCTTTTCAGTCTACAGCTTTTTTTTTTTTCATTAATTGAAAGGTTTTTTCAGTGACTTCTGCATTAGATTAGACTGGGTTTTCTGACCTAGAGGTAATAAATGCCAGATTCCCTATAATGCTCAGTGAAAATTTAGAATCATATTGTACAAAATGTGTTCAGGTTCTTAAGAGCTGCTAAGGCCCTTGGTGTGCATTAAAGCAGCTGATTTGCTGCCAGAATGGGTATTATCTCTATCTCAGATTAGAAACAATTATTAACTAAACAACAGTTTTCATTCCATCAGTTCAGCAGAATGGAATGGCACCTTCCTCGAGGAGATGTTGAAAGAGGAGGGGTTGAAGAGGTGAGTTTTGGGGGTTGAAGAAGCGAGTTTTATTTTTGGGGGGGGGTTTATTTGTTGGGAAAGAAAAGAAAGGAACAAGGACAAAGAAATATGAATCACTTTTTAACAAAACATGTGGAAAGAGCAAGGAGCAGAGTGAGGCAGTGTGAATCCTCTGGTTGCCAAAACAACCCCACCTGCCACAGGACTGCTGTAGGAAGAACATCAGGGAGGCTCAGCTGCAGAAGGGAGGGCTTGGGGGTTCTGACCATTAAGGCACTGAACAAAAGCCACAGGGATCTCAGCGTGAGTTACACTTTGGCAAAGGGAAGTGCAGGTGTTTGTAGGAATTTACTGGTGTTTATTTATGCAGGTACACCTGCAGCTGGGTGCCCAGAGGGAAGGGACAGCTCTTGGTCGGTGTGGAAATATTGCTAGAGGTGCACCACAGGTTGTTTAAGCAGAGGGTTGTTCCAGGTGCAGCTGCCTGGTGATTTGTATGATATGTTTGATTGGGATTTTCATTAAGTCCCATCCAAGTCTCTGAATAAACCCACCCCTAGAATAGGAAGTGGAGTGTTTGTGGAGGGAGTGGTGAGCCAGAGCCTTCATCCCTCTTACACTCTTGGTTGTGCAGGAGCAGAGTAGAACATGACATGTTGTAGCTCAGTGCCCTCAGGACTGTGCTGGTATCCTAACACTTGTGTGCTCACCTACAAGGTTTCCAGAAGGTTCTACAAGTAGCAGTCAAAGGCACATACCATAGTTCTGCCTTCCTTGACATAATAGTGGGGCAACGGGGAGGGATTTTATGAGCTTGGTGCTACTGAAAAAACCCTTTAGGTGAGGGGTCAGTTTGCTTCAAGCTCACAGCATCTGCAGGGCACTGCAAGAGTTCTTATGGACCATCAGAGAACAAAGCCTTGGAGCACTCACAGAGCATCAGATTGTGTGTGACTGCGGGACACAGGTCTGTTTGGAACACATCTTCACCATGGGAAGGGAAAGGAAGTTACTTCAGTGCACCTGGGCTAGTGGAAGGAGTCCCTGCTCATGGCAGGGGGGTGGAATGAGATGAGCCTTAAGGTCCCTTCCCACCCAAACCGTTCTGGGGTTCGATGATTTTTTCAGTATATACGGCAAAAGTGGAGTGCTCAGACTTTAAAACAAATTTGGTTTGGCTGTGTTCTTGTCTACCATCCATGAACATCTGTGCCAGTGAAAACAGATGTGGGAGCTGTCTGTCCAGAGGTTGAACTGTGCAATCATCTGGAACGCTGTGGGCATCTGGTTCTTTGGGGACATGAGCAACACAGTGTGATGGACTAACTTAGTCACAACTAACTGTTTTGGAAATTACTTCTCTGATTCCAAAGTAATTTTGTTTTTAATTAAAAAAATAGTAGGCTTTAAAACTGTAATTGAACTTGAGGAAACTGCCTTTGATTCAGGGATATTATGGAAGCAATAAAGAGGTTTAAAAAAATCAGCAGTTTTCTGGCGATTATTTGCTCAGCTCTCCTATTAATATTGTTTTGTTTGCCAGAGTATGATCAAAAACATTTGGCAGGCAAGACTTGGTCAGGAAAGTGAGCCAGTAAAATTGAGCTGTCATCTAAGTACATACAGAAAAACTGTTCGCTTGGCATGAAAAACAGACTGTTTACAGAAATAATAAACATTACCTCAAAAATTATGTTCCCTCTCTCTAAAATCACGGAAGGTCACAAGACTTTGACCTTACAGAAGGAGCATAACACTTTATGAGACTCCTGTCAAAGCACATGATAAAAAATAAATACACTGTAATAAAGAAGTGTCAGGCTGATGGTTCGAATGTGCCTTCCTAACATATCCTGTGGCCTTCCCATAGGATGTGGTCCTGCTGCCATGCAACGAGAGCCCAGCTGGAGGGGGAGCAGATCCATCCATTTTCCTGACCTATTGGTTGGTGTAATTAACTTTTGTTTCATCTCCTAAGTAAACCTTGAGAATGACAAAACGTGTCAGAGGAAAGTCGAATTTACTGAGAAGTGTAATTTGCAAAAGCCCTTCTGGTGATTCAGCTGCTGGATAGAGCCCCAGATGCTGTGTCCATGAGGGATACAAGGAGCTGGCCCAGGCTGGGTGGTTTTTCTGAGCCCTGAGGATGGATGAAAGCTCTGAGGAAGAGTAGGGGCTGGCAGGTGCTGCAACACACACAGAGGGCAGTAGTCTCACCTGTCAGCTCTTCAGGACTTCCAGGCTTACTCTTTATTTGGATTCCTCCTTCCTCCCCCCTAAAGCTGTTTGCTTAAATGCTGCTGTGTAAACTTCAAGCATGGGAGTGAGACATATCACTCCTTCCTGAGAGCCAAACCATGTGGTTTTCCAGCGTCACTGGAACACCTTCAGTGTTCCTCTTCGCTTCTTCAGTGACCCTGTGCCAGCTGTTCCTGGCACTCTGTGCGAAGTGGTGACTGACAGAATGGTTTGTACTGGCCACAAACTAAAAGACTTGAAGGTGTTGCCCTGCAAAGCTTTGGGGCAGTGTAGCATCAGGTAGTATTTACATATGAGAACTGAGGTGAGGGGAAAAATCTATTTCTAAACCAAATTGTACCACAGCATCTCTGACTAGGACTTGCTTATCACAAAAGGCTGTTGCCATTACTTGCAAAGACTGTACTCAAGTTATAGGACACTTTATCCTGAGTTACAGGTTGCACGTGAAAATCTCCATAGGCTACATAAGGAACCAAGGGAAACCAGTATTAATAAGTTAATCTTTCTTAAGAGATCCTTGGAGCAGAAGTCTGGTGTGGAGCAGCTGAGGGAACTGGGGTTGTTTAATATGGAGAAAAGGAGGCTCGGGGGGACCTTATCACTTTCTACAACTGCCTGTGGGGAGGTTGTGCTGAGGTGGGTGTCAGTCTCTTCTCTCAGTCAGGAACAAGGGTTAGGACAAAGCAAAATGCCCTCAAGTTGCACCAGGGGAGGTTCAGGTTGGGTATTAGGAAAAATTTCATCACTGAAAGAGTGATCAGGCATTGGAACAGGCTGTCCTGGGCAGTGGTGGCAGAAGTGTTCAAGAAAATGTGTATCTGTGGCACTTGGGGACATGGGTTAGTGGTGGCCTCAGCAGTGCTGGGGGAATGGTTGGACTCAATGATCTTATGGGGCTTTTTGCAATCTTAGTGATTCTATGATTCTTCCCTCCCCCAATTACTTGCACAGGTTTTACCTTTACATCCTTCCCAGCTGCCTGTGCTGGTGTTGGCTCACACACAGACACAGCAAAGGGGCTTTGCCCTCACAGCTCAGTACAGCAGCAGTGGCAGATCCTGGAGAGAGCAGGGTGAGCATTATCCTGGGCCTGCCTTGAGCTCCATGCTGCCCACAAATATATTGGTGTCTCATTGAGCAAGATAAAAAAGGAGCAGTCAAGAAGCTTCAACTCCATTTTTGAGGGCAGTTCAGACTTGTAGTCAGCACTGCTGTGCTACCTGTGGACCTCATGGACTGACACTGCTCAGTGTCATACAACCATCAGCCCTTCCTCTGGCATCCCAGGAGTTCAGAGGGAGCAGAAGTGTTGCTCCTCTGGCCCTCAGTGGGTCCTCCTCTCATGTACAGCACAAAATCAGCCAGATGACCTGTGTTTTGGAACTCCACCATTAGAGCTTCCACATGTGGAGAACATAAAAGATATTTAAATTTACAAGGCCCGAGCTGTCAGTGTGCTGAGGGTGAGTGTGCAAGTATTTGGCTTTGGGTCTGTCTGCCCCCAGCCCCACAAAACAGTTTAATCCAGAAAAAAAAAAATCTAAAAAAACCTTCATTTGCTGGCAGTTTAGATTCTGTTTAGTTATAACTCACAACCTCAAAACATAAGAATTAAGTTTAATAGTTCATAAATTATACAATACACAGCACATACTGTTGTAATCTGTGCTGCACATAATCTATATGAAGTATTAACACCGATGTTTAAACAAAATACAAGGTCACTAGAGGCAGTTTTAAACCTCAGATGTACAGTTTTGCTGAACTATTTTGGCTATAGACGTGATTTTTCACTCCTTTACCCCCATATGGTATTAATTCAATTGTTTTATATGTTATACATGCGTAAGAACTAGAAGGGATTTCCTCAAACAACAAACACTGAGGATAAAAAGGTCGATGTTTATGGAAATGTCAAACTCAAAGGCTCTTCCATGAGTTGTTAGAGGATTGCTATCAGTGAAGACTCAAAGCCTGTCATTCAAGAGTCCTCCAGAGAGAAAAACTAATTCTGAGTTTCCACTCGTGGGTTACTGGTCAGATCCCTCTGCAGAGCACCAGCAGCAGGAGTGCTGAAGGGAGACCAGGGAAATTTGGATGTAGTCTAAAAGATCCAAAAAGGGCCACTGAATAATTCAGTTCTTGCTCACTCTGGTGTTTGGTTGGTGGTCCCTGAGAAGCAGCTCCCGGTACGGTGCCGTTGATGTTCATGCCATGGGCTGTTGCTGCAAGGTGTTGAAAAGGGAACCTCTCTGTTGCAGTTGCTCTTCCATAGGCAGGGTGGCAAACAAGAAATCACTAAAAGACATTGTCTTAACTTCTTTAAAAGCAGTTTCTGTATGTCTCTGCTCTTTATCTGCAGCTCTGAGTGTGTTCTGGAAGGCAATGCTGTCACTGGATGAGGTGGGAGAGCATTGGGCACAATCCCAGCAGTGGCTGACCAGCTTCCTCCCTTGTGATCAAATAAGACATCAGCAATATATAAATGTATAAATATATTTAGGAGAAGGGAGATTTATGTAGGAGCTCCAGAATAACAAAACACTTTGAAAACTGCTATCAGTTAAAAATGTGATCTCCCTGGGAATGCCTGTTGGACAAAGATCTTGGAGTCTGCTGAGGCGGAGGGTTTCATCAGGAGTTAGGAGGACCAAAGTTACTCCTACCCGATGGAACTGGAAAGGGAATGCTGTGGTGATGTCTGGAGCTTCACAGTGCTGAGGTGATGTGTGGGTCTTGGGTCAGCAACAGGAGCAGGAGCAGGGTCTGTGGGTTTGAGGAGATGCCCCTGTGTTCTTTGTGTCCTGTTTTCTATGTGGCTGCAACATCAGCTCTCGACCCAGAGCACCCCAAGGTCTGTGAGCCCAGCAGGGCTTCGGTGCAGGTACCTCCACACTGCTCTGCAAAGGCTCTCCATGAGCCACATGAGCCAATGCCACAGAATCACAGAATATCCTGGACTGGGAGAGACCCACTAGGGTCATCAAGTCCAGCTCCTGGCCCTGCACAGGCACCCCAACAATCCCACCCTGACCCTGAGAACATTGTCCAAACCCTCCTGGAGCTCTGGCAGCCTTGGGGCTGTGCCCACTGCCCTGGGGAGCCTGGGCAGTGTCCAACCACCCTCTGGGGGAAGAACCTTTCCTTAAATCTAGCCTAAACCCACCCTGACACAGCTCCATGCTGTTCACTCAGGACCTATCACTGTTCATCAGAGAGAGGAACTGTTGGCTGTGCAGATGTGTTGGTGCTGCCAGTTACACACAAAACCTCCAGGACCCTCATCATCTCCATAGCCCCACACTGACCTCACTCCAGGAGCTCTGTGTCTCTCCTGTCCCAAGGAGAGGACTCAGCACTGCAGGTCCAGCATCCAAGGCTGAGAAGAGGGGCAGGATCACCTCCCTCTGCCGGCTGGCAACACTCCACCTCAGTATTTCCACTTTCTTTTGCCCTCTGCACTAATATTCTTTCTATTCTGCAGTTCCCTTTTCTGGATGTTTTCATGGCAAGCTCAGGAGTTGGTCTCAGCTTGTATTGAATGTGAAAACACCAAAGGGGTACCCACCCATCTCCCACTCCCTGCTGGGCCCCCAACCCCTGGCTGCTGGAGTGAGGATGTGCTGGGAACTGGGATCCCCCAAACAGACCGTGAGCCCGTGGCATTGGGAGCAGGAGCCCCACAGCACATCCCGAGTCCATGGCACTGGGAACAGGGACGCCCTCACACACCCTTAGCCCACAGTAACGGGAGCAGGGACCCCCCAAACACACCCTGAGGCACTCGGGGGTGCGGGGTGTCCCCATCTGGGGGGGTCAGCGGGTACCACGTGCCGCCTGTCCTGCCGTCCGTCCTGCCGCCTGTCCTGCCGTCTGTCCTGCCGTCCGTCCTGCCGTCCGTCCTGCCGTCCGTCCTGCCGTCCGTCCTGCCGCCTGTCCTGCCGTCCGCCCTGCCGTCCGTCCTGCTGTCTGTCCTGTCGCCGCCAGAGAGCGCTCGAGCCGCAGGAGCCGCTTCCAACCGGAGACAGCCGAGATGCTGGATCCGGGATGCGGGTATGGGAGTGAGGGATGGGAGTGTGGGATGTGGGACTGAGAGATATGGGGGTGAGGGATCCGGGCTGTGGAATATGGGGGTGTGGGATCCGGGGTGTGGGATATGGGGGTGTGGGATATGATTGTGTGGGATATGGGGGTGTGGGATATGGGGGTGTGGAATATGGTTGTGTGTGGTGAGAGAGCGGGATGGGGGTGTGGGATATGGTTGTGTGGGATATGGGGGATAAGGGATGGGCATGTGGGATGGGAGTGCAGGATGGGGGTGTGGAATATGGGGGTGTGGGATATTGGGGTGTGGGACATGGGGGTGGGATAGGGCCGTGAGGGATATAGGGGTGTGGGATGGTGGATTCAGGATGGGGGTGTGGGATATGGGGTGTGGGTTGGGGATGTGCTATAGGGATGCTGAATGGCAGTGAGGGATGGGGATGAGGGATACGGGGTGCAGAATTTCAGGTGTGGGATGGGGGATACGGGATGGGGGTGTGGGGTGGCAGTGCAGGATCACCCCAAGCCAGTAGAGAGGCTGAGGACAATGGGATGGGAAGAGCTCCCCAGCCCGGCAGGACGAGCACAGAGCCGTGTTAAATCAATCCATCTGGAGCTCGGCAGATCCCTATCAGTGGCTTCTTGGAATGACATATTAGAGTCCAAAAATTTGCAAGTGTCATAATATATGTACAGAAAGCGAAATTGTTTAAACTTCTTAAGCAGCTGTGGCCATATATGGGTTTGAAATGTGGTTCTGGGCACAGTATATAGAAATTTGCCGTATCAGATGTAGGAATTGCAGTGTAGGCAATGTGAAACTCAGGTCTCATCTTGCCTGAAGTGGATGGCAGATCTCCCTGGTGACCTCAGTGTGAGCAAGGGTTTCCCACATAGAATTAAAAATACCTGCTGCAGCATCAGGGGCCTTAAATCCTTCTGAGAATCCCAGTTTGCCTGTGCAAGGAAAATAAAAGACCTAAAGCACGGTTCAAGTTCTGCCTGAGAAAGGTCTGCAGGGTCAGACTGGATATCACAGAGTCACAGAATGGTTTGGGTTGGGAGGGACCCTAAAAATCATCCAGTCTGCCCCCTGCCATGGGCAGGGACACCTTCCACTAGCCCAGGCTGTTCCAAGCTCCGTAGTCCAACCTGGCCTTGGACACTTCCAGGGATGGGGCAGCCACAGCTTCTCTGGGTAACCTGTGCCAGGGCCTCCCCACGCTCACACCCAAGCATTTTTTTCTAATGTCTAACCAAAACCTGCTCTCTGTCAGTTTGAAGCCATTCCCCCTTGTCTGGTCACTCCAGGCCTTTTTAAGTAGTCTCTCTCCATCTTTTTTCTCAGCTCCCTTCAGTCACTGGAAGGCCACAAGTAGCTCACCCTGGAGCTTCTCTTCTCCAGGCTGAACAATCCCAATTCTTTCACCCTTTCCTCATAGGAGAGGTGCTCCAGCCCTCTTATCATCCTGGTGACCATATCACAAACCATCACACTTTCTTTAGTGTTATAAGTGGCTTTTCAAAAAGCTAATTTTAGAAATCCCTGTGACTCATTACTCGTCACTTAGAAAGGAGAGGAAATCTGTTCCCTCAAGGTTGTATGTTCATTAGAACTTTCAGATTGGTAGCAAAGCCTGTATATGGCCCTGAGAGAAATTAATTTCTTCATACGAATAGTCCCCTTTGTATGAACAGTGAGGGAATTAATCTGTCAAAATGTCACACCTTCAGGGAGAATTTTCTGTGTACAGATTTGGAATTCAAAATTTTGGAGTTAACATTGCTGCTTTTGAAGCTTTTTGTTAAAATATTACCTTCCCACTTTCCTATTTCATTCTAAATTAGACTAGTTCATGAAGGGTAGTAAGAAAACTCATGCTTATTCCAGCTGCAGTGGGATACAGAAGGAAGAGTTGGCAACTGTAGCAAAATTTGCCCTTTCACCCCAACCCAAGTGCATCTATGGGACGGATTTTCCATAGTGATGTGGTGTGTTTCCTGGTGCCCAAAACCAGTCAGCAGTGTGAGCAGGGAGGGTCCCCGCAGGCTGCAGGGCCTTTGCTGGAGAGGGCAGAGCTGGAAGGGGGTGAGCACACAACCCCCACCTGGCCCAGCCCCCCCCGAGGTTAACAGTGAGAAAATCAACAATTATTTGCCCTTCAGTCCTCTGTGTCTGGGCTTGATTTCAGAGCTGGATACTCCAAGCAAAGCCTTGGCCTGAGGAGTTGTACAGAGGATGTGCAGGATCTGGACACAGGTTTTCTTACAGCACCAGGGGGGATTTTGGCTGGGACACTGGTACTTCTGGAAGTCAGGAAGCTGCCTGCAGTAGGAAATGGGATGAATCAACACCCTGAGCCAGCGTGTGTACACCTGTGAGCTGGCACTGCTGGCTTCCTGCCATCCCTCGTGGAAATCAGGTTCCCTTAAACCCAGATCCTGCTGAACTGGGGACACAAGTGCCACCAATGTCACCTGATTCAGGACAAACCTGGTCAGCAGTTTGATTAAATGTAGCTCATCAGCCCGAGGCACTTGGGCTTCTCTGTGGGCCAGAGCTCTGTGCCCAGATGAAGGTGACGAGAGCGAGCTCTGCCCCGGCCCCGTGTCCCTCACGGGCTCAGGTACCTCTGTTAAATATCTTCACCTCATCTACTGATTTATGACCAAGAGTCCTATGACAGGTTTTCAAAAATCCATTGAATCTCAGCCAAGCTCTGGAGGGTAAAACAGGTAAAGGACTCTTAGGATTAGAAGCATTTAGAAATCCTAACCTGCCTGGCACAATTTTATTAAAAAGGAGGTTTCAGCCACAGCAGGTCAGTTGGCCTGTCAGGTGGAATATCTGCAGCAGGCTGCAATGAGGGGAACTTCTGAAAATGGAAGCCATTTAGGAGATTTCAGACAGTGGGCTGTTCACTTTTAGACCATATTTTTGTTTGGTGTGATTTTCTTTTGGTGAGACCAAGCTGCAACCATTTCTCCTGTTCCAGGGCCATTCTTTTCTGTAGGAATGAGGAGAGATTCTGGTCCTAATCCCTGTTGTAGGGGCATTTTAATGTTTTTTGTACCCATATTTTAAAATGAGATACACATATGAATCAAAAGGTTATTTCAGAACAAACTAGCAGAAAGGAACCCTTCATCACATAATTGTTTTATACTGTTTGGCCTTTAAGGAGAGCTATTTTATGTAATTGGCTCTCTGACTTAGGGGGTTTAACTAGCTGTAGTGGTGCTTGTGAGGGACTGGGAAGCCAGCTTTAATATGATTTTTAATATGTATAAAACATCTTGTTATTTTTTAAATAAAATATTTCAATTAGCCATTATTGTGTTTAATGATTTAAACATCTCCCTGCTGATCTATAAACCCAAATCATCCAGATCTGACGAAGCACTCAAGAAGTAGGAACCAAAACTGACTGGAGGCTAACCATAAAACTGAAGAGTGTGAGGATTTCATTCTGTTTCTTCACTTTTAAACCCCGAAGGCCTCAGCTCTGCACAGATGTAGTCATTAATTTAATTTTATGAACCATAAACAGTCCCGTTCCAGTGAGTACAGTGAATAACCTCAGCACACACCCGAGTGTTTACAGCACAGGGCTAGTGGGGTATCACTGAGGCATCCTCAGTTTCAGGACAGATGTAGAGGTTGGTTGGATTTCAGCCAATACAGGAGTGATAAGGACAATTCATTGTCTTCTGCCTGAAACTCGTTTAGCACCTAAAAATGAATGTAATTGAGTGTAATTATTTGCTGAACTAATGCACCAACGTTTAACTTGCCCTTTTATACATATCCTGACTGTCATTTGCAAAACATTTGTCACCTGCAGTTCCACCTGTGGAGCTCCACGTCCGTGGGGTTGTAGTCAGGTCGGTTTTGATGTGAACTGGGGGATTGGTGCTGAGCACTGACGGGAGTCCAAGCCCTGTGCACACCATCACACCGCTTTTCCACAGCAGCTCGGGGTGGAGAAAGATGGTTGTACATGCTGTCAACGAGGGAAAGTGTAATTGCACCCATCTGTTAGCCGGGACCTTGCTTTCAGGGGCAGCCACTGTGCTTCTGGCAGTACCGGTGAAGGAGCTCTGAACCTACAGCTCTTTTCATGACTAGGAATCAGTTCACAGAGGAGAGGCTGTCACAAAAAATACTGCCTGGCCTGAAATCTAAACAGGTTCGTGGCTGGTTGCTAGTTTGTATTTCCAAGCGTTGCATCCCTTGTCTGTGAACTAGTTAAAAATAAAAATAAATAAATAAAATTTTAAAATCCTAGATGTGAAAAAAAGGAAGAGAGGGAGGGGGGCTTTCACAGCGTGTTTCTTACTCACTGTTTGTGCTGTTTTGGTGGTCTGCAAAATAAAAGGATGGCAGGGAAAAGGTGTCACATGTTTGCACAGGACGGTGACACTTGGGTGTGCTGTACCCAGTGGTTGTGGTGGGGACAGAGATGGCACATGTGAGGAACTTCTAATTTTGGAGGCTTTTCTAATGGATATAAATTAGATGCGTTCAGACACAGTGGATTTAGGGGTGATTTCCTTATGCTTGTAAAGAGATGGGGACGCGCAGTCTGTGCGAGCTGTCGGGGTGGGTGTAGCAGGGAGGAGGACGGGCGGTGGACTTCGTGTGGCAGGGAAATGAAGGGGCTGTAGCCCTCGCTCAAACCAAACCGCATCCTCTAAACGGGACTTTCCGTGATAATTCCAGGGTCAGACTGTCCGACGAGGCCAGGTGTTCGCAGAAAATCATTTTTAGAGGGATACGTGTTTAAATGCTGCTGCCGAAGCTTTACCCGGCCATTAAACGTAACGAATTACTCAGGGCTGAGCTATTCCCTCGCTCAACCCTAACGCTCCTTCCCAATTAGCCCGTGATGTCACGTTTTCCACTCTCTCCGTCCCACTTTGTGGATTTCCTGAATATTAAGTGCCGTGAGGAGGGAGCGAGGGGGAGGTCGCTGGGACTGACTCCCCTCCTCGGACACCCGTGGGAAGCGCAGGGGTTGCGAAGCGGGGGGACGTTCCCGCATGGCATCAGGGTCCCCCCCGCACTGTCCCGCACCGGGGACGGGCAGAGCCCCCGGCCAGGGCCCCCCATCGCCCCAGCGGGCTCCGGGAACCGGGTCCCCCTGCGCGGGGCTTTGCCGCGGCGGGAGGAGTGCGAGGAGTGGTGGAGAAGGGGGACGGGGGCATTTTATTAGAGTTTTAAAAGAGGTGATGCGGAGGAAACAACGACTTGGTTGTGTTTAAAATGCATCGAGAGCTTTGACACAAACCCCTCCCGGCAGTTATTAGCTAATCTAAGCAGCGCTGCGGAGCGGACCCCCTCGACAGATGGGGATGGGACCGGGCACGGCGGCCCCCTCTGCTCCGGGGAGAGCCGAGACTTCGATGAGCTCTTATCAAGCCGTGCCCGGCGCTCGAAGGGAGCCCTCGCCGGTCCCGAACCCCTGGGGGGGGGGTCTGCAGCGCGGGGGTCCCTGCTGCCCTTGTTATTAAAAATATTTTTCCCGGTTGGGATAATTCCCGAGGGATCCCGGAGGCGAAAAGTTTGAATTTCGCTGTTTTCCGCGTTACGGTTGTTGGAGTCGGGAGAACTGCGAGAACCTAACGGAGGGACCGATGATGCGCGAAAATTCAGGACAACCCTTCTTCCCGTCAAATCGGGAATTAATCAGCGGAGTAAAAGTATTCCTACCCCCGGGAAGAGTTTTAAATCAATGGACGAATTGTTTCTTTCTTCATTGCAAAATTTTCACCGGTGGAACTGTCACCCTTGTCTGAGTTGCCCGGCCAAAATAGAGACATCAAGATATCTGAAGCGTGAAAGTAAGCGAAAGGAGCCTCTAAAAATGCATTCCACTTTCATGTAAAAGGACGATTACAGCAATCTCCAAACGAGATGGATGCGTCGATAGTTTCTGAAACTAGTTATGTGCGTTTGTATAAAAATTTTTAAAAAAAAACGTAACTCCAGAAATAGTCTGTTTAACAGTTATGTAAAGTCTGTCCCTGGTGCAAAAAAAAAAAAAAAAAAAACCAAAACCAAACCAAAACAACAAAAAAACCCCCCAACCAAACCACCCAACCTAACCCAAAAAAAAAAAAAAACCACACCAAACCCCCCTAAACAACAACAACAAAACAAACAAAACCAAAAACGAAACAAACGAAAAACTCAAAATCCCTCGGTAAACGAAGAGCAATTTTGCAGACAAAGGTGATTCCATTCTAATATGTCGGGGGAGAAGGGGGGGGGGGAAGTGCACAAAATTCGGGGCCTGCAGGTTGTTCATGCAGTTATTCCCTAAAACCCCACGGATTTTGCCAAACTCTCATTCTGAGACGCTGCTGTTTATAAACGTGAATCTACCGCCCAGATCGATGTGAAATAAAAGTGCAGTTTTACGTGCTCTCTCAGAGCATGGGGAGTTGCACAATTTTCAGCCGCTGTAAAAATCGCAATAATAACAACAACAATAATAACAACAACAATAATAACAACAACAACAATTATTATTATTATTATTATTATTATTACTTTTATCCTTTTAGCTACAGGATTTGTTTTGCAACGATTTTAAATTACTGACTGTGAGAGCGACCGGATGGTGAAGTTCATCCTTTCTTTCTTCAGCTCATCATCAAAACCTTTCAACAGGAGCGTTCACAGAAATGTTAATTTTTATCTTAATTTTATTTTTTTTTGTGTGAGCTCGGGGGCTGTAGGCCTGCTCCCGCGCTGGATATGGGATCCTCCGACTGTCCGTCGCAGCATGAGCAGCCTCGGGGCAGATGGATCACAAGGAATATAAGAATTTAAATTACCAAAGATGGTGCCATACGATGGCAAATGATACCGCGTCTGTACTGCACTGATCCTAACCTGCTTCGAGATGGGGATGGCAGTGTTAATATTTACCATTATTCATGAATTTCGATTTATTTTAAAGAAACACAAAAACCAAGGGGGGTGTGGGTAATTTCTTTTACGGGCGCTGTTTGTTTACGAGTGCGCTGGTCTCGGAGGTGAGGTTATTTAAACAATCCGATGTGGATTTGTCTGCTCGCTTGAATGTGGCCAAAATTCTTCTCACTTTATTCATAATTATTCTCCTCGTTGTATCATAATAGCTCCGACGGCCTCTTTCGTCTCGGCCCTAAGAAATCAGCACCTTGGCGTGGAAACACCCTGTGATCTAAGCGGAGCAGATGCACAAAAGATGGGCGGACGGAAAGCCACGTCAGGAAACGGGCAGGGTTTCGATTTGGGATTTTTGATTATTTTCGGGGCCCCGCTGGTCTCGGTCGGGGCTCCCCGAGCGCAGGTGTGCACAGGGACCCCGCTGCCCAGAGATTCCCAGGAGGGATTAGGGGAAGCAGGGGATGGATGGAGGGATGGAGGCGCCCGGGGCCGAGCAGCATCTGGGCGGGTTCGGCACTGCCGGTCCCCTCTGCTGCCCCACCGGGAGGGCACCGCTGGCTCCCGGTCACAGCCACCGCTTTGGCACGTGTCACGAACTCGGTGGCAGTCCAAACACCGCGGTGATGTCTGAATAGATGACAGCTTCCTAACAGCAGGGAGCATCGGGGGCGCTAACGGGGGCTCAGCCCGTTAGTGCTTCGCTGAGCGAGGGGCATAATTTTAAATTGAAGAAACGTGGAGAAAACAGGAAAATCCCGCGAAACTACTCCGTACAAGTGGCAGTAACCATATGGAACGGGTTATGTGGGAAGGCAGTGGAAGCGCAG
The DNA here is from genome assembly GCF_003945725.1 of Corapipo altera. Lineage (NCBI taxonomy): Eukaryota > Metazoa > Chordata > Aves > Passeriformes > Pipridae > Corapipo > Corapipo altera. Next base: position 1,864,915 of record NW_020884967.1, on the reverse strand, counting down.
AGCGTAAATTAATGCGTTGTTGTCGCATGCGGGGTTGAGTAGTGCAGTGGGACGGCAGCAGGACTCAAGTAGCGCTGACAGGAGCAGCAGAGCGGCCTCGTGTTCTCCACGGTTCCCTGAACGCCTCCACCCACCCCCTCCCACCATTTAATTCAAGTTACCGGCCCGGGGGTGCCCGCAGCCGGGCCCTGCGTATGTGCCGCCGGGTGCGAAGCCCCCCCGGGGCTGTTCCCTGGCTTTGCGGGGCGCTGCTTGCGGGTCCCCCCGCTGGAGCGCGGAGGCGCGGGGGAGCCCGGGGCCGGGGGAATTGGCAGGACACTCGGCCCCGACCCCGCCGAGCGCTGGGACGCGTCCCCCCGTGGGCTGCGCTCACCGAGGGAACCCGCGAGTGACTCCCGTGGCCGCCCCGTCTTGCTCACGGATTACGGAGCGGAGCCGGGCAGGATCCCACGGCGGCTCTGCGCGTCCCTGCGCATCCCCCGCACACCCCACGGCGGCCGCAGCGACCGAGAAAACGGGCTGAAAGCCCCTTTTTTGGTCAAAAGTCATAAAGAGGGAGGCTGAGCTGAGCTTCGTCGGGGGATGATCCCGGCTTCCGTCCCTCTGCGTGGGCCCGCGTGGCTGATCCCGTGGGATACCTCCCCTGAAAACCACCCACGCCGCGGGCAGGGGCCGAGCCCAGCCGCAATCCTTGCCAGGGCTTCGCCGAAATGATCCCCTTCTAATCTGTTAGTGCTGACATTTTCATCGGAGCGCTCGATTATGAGCGTTCGGGATCCCGCACGCGAACCTGGCTCAGAGAACATCAGTGACGAGCAGGGCCGGCTCGGGGGTATCTGCTAAAGGGAATTAAACGACGCCCGTCGTAAAGCGTAAAATGTTCGTGTAAATGCTCAGAAAGTCCAGGGAAAGGCTCCGCTTCGTGCTGGGTTTTGTTCCCTGATGTGTTCCTTTTAGTTGTTTACAGAGATTTGGCCGGGACCGGGAGGGACCCCGGGGCTGAAGGCGTCGGGCCTGGGCCCCTCGACGGGCACCCCGACCGTCAGCGCCATCCCCGCCTGACCTTGGGCTGCCTCGACTCCTCCAAGCCCCGAAATCCCCCGGTCACGGCACCGAGGCCGCCCCGAGGGCCCTGAGCCCCCGCGGTTCTGCGGGGCAGGGGCTGTGCGGGACAGGGGGCGTGAGGCTGGGGCTCCCCCTGGCTCCGTGTCTCTCCCCATCGGCCGAGGCACCTCGGAGCCGCGGTTATCCCGTCAGGGGATGGGGAAGGACATGCGGACGGGGACGGAAATGGGAAAGGGGTTTGGAACTGAAGATTGGGGTGGGGATGGGGAGGGGGATGGAGATGGCGATGGGGACAGGGATGGGGCTGGAGCCGGGGACGGGGACGGGGCTGGAACCGGGGATGAGGACCAGGACAGTCATAAGGACTGGGCCGGGGCCGGGGCTGCCCTTCCAAGGGGCCAGCGGTTGTTTGGGTGTCTGCTCTCCCGCAGCGAGCAGAACGGGGCTAATTTGCTTTATATGGCGGGGGATCAAGTGCTGGGCTGTAACCCCTCGCTTCAGGTACTCGCCCGCCCCGGCCCCTTCCTTCCTGCCAGCCCCTCCTGCACCCTCCCCCGCCGCGCTGACGGCCCCGCCGGGCCGGCGGTATAATAGGCCCCCGCCGCCGTCCCGGGGCGGAGAGACGCTGCCCGGTGCCGCGCCCCGTGTGCAGGCGGCGGGCACGGCTCCGGCCGCCGCGCTGCTCTGGGCGCTCCGGGGCCGGGGGGGCCGCGCAGGGGGAGGGTCGGGGGCGGCGGGGCGATGGGCAGAGCCCCCGCTGCCCTGCTGCCGCCCGGGGGGCTGCGCTAGGGCGGCCCCGGCGGCCGGGGGTCCCCCCGCGCCCCGGGGGCGGCGAGGATGCAGCACCCGCTGGAGTTGGGAGCCGCTCGCTACTTCCCGGCCGAAGCCTTCCCCGACCACCGCTCCCACCGCTACCGCAGCTTCATGATCGAGGAGATCCTCACCGACCCCCCGGACGCCAAGGGGGCCGCGCCGGCCGGGGAGCTGCTCAAGTTCGGGGTGCAGGCGCTGCTTTCCGCCCGGCCCTACCACAACCACCTCGGTACGTCCCGGGGGGCCCCGCGGCTCGGGGGGGGCGGGCTGGGGGCGGCAGGCGGGGAGGCATCGCCCGCTGATGGTCTCCAGCGCCCTGCGGAGCCGGGCTCCTGGAAGAAAAACTCGTGAATTCTGCCCGAAAAAAACCGCTGCCGGGCTCTGCCGGCCGAGCGCATCCCGCCGGCTCCTGCTGTGCCGCGGCCGCTCCAGCCTGGAGCAGCCCAGTATTTTGGGCCTAAAAACGAAGAATGCGGCTCTGCGGCTCCAGAGGCGCTTTCACAGAACGGCCTTTGAATTTCTGTCGTTGTTGATAGTTTTGGGGTTTTGGAGTTTTTTTCATTTTATGGGGGTTTTTCCGTGTTTTTGGATGAGGCGGGAATTGCTGGAGCTAAGCGGTGGAGTCTGTGCGTGTGTGGCTGCAAGTGGCGGCACAGGGCCCTGCGGTCACAGATTTAACTGGAAACCCGACATATATATTTATGTGCATATATATATATAAATACATATTATACACAAATATAAAATATACAATATAAAAAGATAGTATATATAAATATATTATGTTTATATAATAATATAAAATATATAAGATATAACATTATAAGCTATATTATAATACTTAGAGGTATATTTATTTAAAACGGGTGCCAGCGTGCTCTATCCAGTCGGATACAGTATTTAGGACATAGTTTATTAACGACATGGTTGGAGGTTTTTTTAACTCCAGTATTTAATATATTTTGAGGGCGAATACTTAATACATTTTAAAGGCCAGTATTTAAATGTGTGACGGCGAAAGCTTTCACTTCCCAAGCCATCTTCGTCTGTGGAGCCGTCGCTCTTCATAGATGTTCTCTTATAGAACTGAACGGAAAAGGAGGATCCCAATTTCTTTTCCTGCGTTTAAGAGAGAAAGAGTAAAGCGTCAAGACCCAGAGCAAGGGAGCAACATGCGTTAGAATATCTAGAAATCAGTAATATTTTCAAGATGAACTATTCAGAACTATTTGGAATAGCGGATCAGATAAAAGGCTCTTTGCGTCACTCACGGCTCAGTTTCGCGGGGATCAGCGGGAGCAGGATCGGGCTCTGCAGGGAGGGAGGCGATTTGAGCTCGGGCCGAGGAGAAGAGCCCTCAGAGACTCCCCTTAGGGTCCTTCCCCAGACGCCGCCGAGGTCGCTCCCGTGTCGCTGGGAGGGGATGGGCCGAGCAGGACCGAGCCCCCGGCCCGCCCGGGTTTGCTGGGCCTGGACCAGCTCTGGGGCTGCGGGTCCAGGCGGGGAGCGAAGCGGGGACTTCGGGAAGGACCGAGACGGGCCGGGCCGAGTCGGAGAAGGGAACCGAGCCGAGCAGGGCCCGGCCAGCCCGGGTAAAGCTGAGCTGAGCCGGCCGAGCGGCGGCCCCAGCCCGCGGGGATTAGCATCCTCGGGGATGGGCTCGCTGCCCTCCCCTCGGGAGCTGCTTCAGAGGAAAATCGCGGGGCTGAGGTTCACGGAGAGGGATAGAAATTGTTACAACGTCGAAAATATCCTGAAAAATTCCAGGAAGGGAATCCTGAGACCGTGCCCGGCCCCCGCTGCCCGCCGGGCCCTGCAGCTGTTGGGTGACACCGAGGAGAACGCTTTTGAGTTGATTTAAATTTTTTTTCTATGGACCCCCCCCCCCCCCCCCCCCAAGTCATTCCGTAATTAGCATCTGCCGGTTGAAGGGTAAAGCATGACCCGGTACCGCGGAGGAGATGGAACCGGGAGGGAACCGCGACCCGACCCGAGTCCCGGGGCTCCCGCACCCCTCCGGCCCCGGGAAGGTGTCGAGGGAGGAGGAGAAGGGCCCGGGGTTCCTTACAAGGTCTGGTCCCCGGGACACCGAGGCACTCTGCAGCCCCGGGGGTCCCCGAGCGCTGCCCGGCGCTGACGGCCCCTCTCTCCCGCAGCGGTGCTGAAGGCGGAGCCGGCCGCCGTGTTCAAGTTCCCGCTGGCTCCCCTGGGCTGCTCGGGGCTGGGCTCGGCTCTGCTGGCCGCCGGCTCGGGGCTGCAAGGCGGCTCCGCCTCGCCCCATCTCCCGCTGGAGCTGCACCTTCGTGGCAAGTTGGAGCCGGGCCCCCCCGAGCCGGGCAAGGCCAAGAAGGGGCGCCGAAGCCGCACCGTCTTCACCGAGCTGCAGCTCATGGGGCTGGAGAAACGCTTCGAGAAGCAGAAATACCTCTCCACGCCCGACAGGTAGGCGATGGCGACCCTCGGACGGCGGGACGGGGCTCATTTTGCCTGAAAAAGTCGGGAAGCTGCCATCCGAGAGGAAAGGTGCCGGGCTGACCGCCTCTCTCTCTCGCCCACAGAATAGACCTGGCCGAATCTCTGGGGCTCAGCCAGCTCCAGGTGAAAACCTGGTACCAGAACAGGCGCATGAAATGGAAGAAAATAGTAAGTGTCCCTTGATCTTCCGCCCCTTCGGCGCGCAGTGTCCGCGTTCCACGGGGTACCGAGCGCTGCCCCGCGGGCTTCGACCTCCTGCATATCGGCCCTGGGCTAATAATGATGATGATGATGATGATGATTGTAGTAGCAATAGTAGCAGTAATAATAATAATAATAATAATAATAACGAAAGCAATAATAATATGCCCCTGGTCTTTAAGTCCAGCGCCGCCTGGGCCTCGGCCGGACCCCCCTCGCCCAGTTCTGTCCGAGCCCTCCCGCGGTACGGACCGTCCCCCAGGGGCGGAGGGCGGTGGGCGCAGCCCGACAGGACCCGCACCGGCGGCTCGGCCTGGGCCCGGCGCGGTGCTTGGCTCCGGGGGACGGGGGAGAGAAGGGTTCCTGCGCCCCGGGCTGAAGGCAGCACTGTTTTACCGGGGTATCCCCCTCCTCTGCCCCCTCCCCGCCTCGCAGGTGTTGCAGGGGGGCGGCCTGGAGTCCCCCACCAAGCCGAAGGGCCGCCCCAAGAAGAACTCGATCCCCAGCAGCGAGCAGCTCTCGGAGCAGGAGCGAGCCCGGGACGCCGAGAAGCCGCCCGAGAGCCTGGGCTCGCCGGCCGAGGTCAGCCAGGAGGAGTGAGGGGCGAGCGCCCGCCCCGCCGCCCCCGGGCGCTGCCCGCGGGGCCCCGCACTCTCCGGGCCCGGGAAGGGGATGGAGGGCAGCTCGGACAGGGGCTGCGGCCGCCTTCGGACTCGGCAGATTTGGACGCTTTGACGGGCGCACTCCTGCCCCACCGCCCCTCTCCGCGCCCGCGGAGCGCTGCACCACGGCCGCGGGGTTGCGCGACGGCCCGAGGGGCCAGGAGGACACTGGATCCCACCTTCCACATCTACTCGCTGTCTAAAACCCTGTGGTGCCCCTAGTTATTCGAAAACTGCATTTTATGATCAGTTTTATTAATGCGAAGATATTTACTTTATTTCAATAAAGTATTTTATGAACTGTTGCTCTGAGTAACGTAATGGTTTGGGGTTAATGTTTTAAAACTTCTGGTTTTTGGTTTTTTGGGGTTTTTTCCCCCGCGGAGGCAGGTTAGAGATTCAAATCCAAGCTCCAGGCAGATCTACACAGAGAAAGCGCGGTGGTACCGGGAAGATTCTCCCATCGTTTTCCCCGAGAGCTCGGCTGCCCGTGGCCGGGAGAGGCCAAACCCTCAGTCTTTCTTTGGTCAAATTCGGATGCTTTCGCATTTTAAAGATACGTTAATTACTGACAAACAGATTAATTATTTCCCACGCCGTGCACACTAAATGATACTTTTAAAAAAATCCTCTTCGTGAGGGGCTGCAACGTAGGACAAAATCTTGGCTCTTTGTTGTTCGGGCTTTTTTGTGGTGGTTTCTGTTTTGTTTTTTTGGTTTTTTGTTTGTTTGTTTGTTTGTTTTCCCCGAGTCCCCGCTCCTCGTTTTCCGCCGGGATGTCAAATTACAGAGCATCTACCGAGAAATGCGATTGCCGCCGTTCTGCCGAAAACCAGCAGCACTGCAGAGGGCGGGGAGCGGCGGGACAGCCCCGGGCTGAGCCCCTGCTGCGGGGCGCCTCCCAATTAACGACGGTAATTAACACCCGCGACTCGGGGTCAGTCGGTGCCTCCCTGCCCGCCCCCGGGGTGCCCCCAGGCCGGCAGGGCTGCGGTGCGGGACCACCCCGCTCCCGGGAGCGCTCCAGCCCGTGCTGAGGGCACGAAGACGGCGGTCCGGAGGGCGAGGAGCACAGCGGACAACATCGGCTTGAACTCAAAACAGCCCCGAGCCGCCGCCGGTGGAGCCCTCGGCGGGTGCCGAGGTGACTGCGCTCAGCTCATCCCGCTCGTTCGCAGTTTTCCTCGTTTCTCCGCCGCAGCGGGTGTGCGGAGGGCCGGGGGTACCTCCTACTCCTGCCCCGCTCGGGGGGTGCCCGGGGCCTCCTCTGTCCCAGGTTAAATCAGCTCCCGGGATGAGCGATGCTGGGTAAACAGGAAACAACTTCATATTCTTACATTGAAATGACTCATGTATTTAACCAAACAGCTCGTTGGAAACGTTTTGTTTAACCTGGGGATAAGGATGGAATGCTGGGAAGCGGGAAGGCGGCGGCGGGGCTGACAGAGCCGGGGATCTGCGGGGTCCCTCGGCGCGGGCAGGGCACGGTGGGCGTGTGGCTTTGTCACTTCACTGTCACTTTTGGCTACTGTTTCTGTTGGCTTCAGTGAACGTGAGAACAGCAGCTGCTTTTAATTAAAAGGGAGATTCACCGGCGCTTTAACCCAAATTAACAGAGTGACGAGGTGTGTCCATCAGCGATGTCACACAGAGGGCTGGACTAGCCGGCCTTCAGTCGGTGCTATCGCACTCGCGAGAGAATCTTAATAATTTTCTTTTCACACTTGAGTAAGTGGCGGAGACGCGATTATTTTTTCGCAGACCATAAAGTGATTATTTTTCCGCAGACCACGGAGGCATTGAATAGGGTAAATTATTTTATTGTATTTTTTTTTTTCTCGTAGACAGCGAGAGAGAAGAACAGGAGGGATTGGGGATGCTCTGGTAAGGTGGTTTTCTGCAGAGCCGGTGCCGAGCAGCGGGTCCGATCCTGCCGGGGGTCCCCGGGGCAGCTCAGGCTGCGCACCCGCGCAGGGGCCTCTCTCTCCGCGGCTTCTGCACCGGCCACTTCCCCGTAGGAACCAGAGATAATTTTTTTCTTGTTGTTCCACGGCAGGAAAAGCTCCGAGGGGAGCTCGGGGGAACCTTCTCTCGCCCTCTGTCAGATGCCCGAGAGCCCCGTCCGTGTGGGGCTGGCTCCGTGCCCGGAGCCTCCTGGGCTCTGCAGCGCTGTTCTGCCACCTCGCACTCGGCGGTTCCTTCCAGCAGGACACCGGGTGGGACAGGACCCGCCCGGCCCCGGGCTCCCGCCGCCCGTGTGCGGGTGTGTGAACGCGCCGTGAATGAACACACTGGACCTCCAGCACCGTGACCTCCGCGTTGACGGGCTCCCCGCTGGAGCCGCTTGCCCAGGAGCGTCTTGGTATCAACTTCATGACCACCTTTCGCTTCGGAAGGAACCGGGTCCAGCCTGTTAAGAGTTATCTGACAAAATACCTGACTAATGGGATTTTTTTATTGGTTGGGTTTTGTTGTTGTTGTTATTTTCCCTTCCAAAAATTCTATATTTAGATTATTTTATCTTTTAACGGTTTCGTGTATCGTTTTCTGTCGAAGTTGAATTTCCCATGATTTCCCGAGGCTTCTCCAGGTGCTAGGCTGGCTGGTGCGGCATCACACCTCAGTGACAGCAGCTCGGAGCCGGGAGCAGACGGGTCCCAGTGACTTACACTCGAATGGATGGGTAGTCCCTGCTCGCGGCCGGGGGGTGGAATGAAATGATCGTTAATGTCCCAAATTACCCGGAGATTCTATAATTCTGTTTGAAAAGCCAAGTCGGGTACCACCAGCCGTCAGTGACAGCCCTTCCAAAGGTGTTTGGAAGTATCTCCGGGCATTTAAAAGCAGAGCTTTGGGGCTCTCCTCGACCAGCATCAACAAACTTTGTTGGCTGGTGAACGACCACAAGGAAATTACACCGGGCCTCACCCGCACACAAGTGGATAATTTAGATTAGTGCAGCATGATTGTTTCACTTTCTAATTACCTTTTACAGCTGTAATGAAGCAGTGTGGGCGCTGTCAGGCTGTGATGGGCGACACCCACGTCCACAGCGCTGCAGCAGCAGAGCTGTGTCAGCCCAGACACTCAGAGGTGTCCAACAGGAGCCTTGGGGAAGATCTGGGTGACTTTGTTCAGCGCTGGAATTTCCCCTCAGAGCCCTGTTCTGCCTGTGGGAATGATCTCTCTCTGCAGCATCCCAAAGCTGCCAGAAAAGCTGCTCCCCCAACCTGAGGGTCGTTTGTCAGTGCTGTATAATTCTGGGGCCAGCAAAGTATATTTGTAGCTAATGCACCCGATTTTTTTTTCTGTGTATAAATAAACTCTATTGGCATAACACATTTATTTTGGCAGAAATGCATCCATGCTAGGGAACTCAACCATTTTAATTACCAGTGTAGGTAAAACATTGCATGTTTTGCTTGTGAATGAAGTAGAATGGCATGGATTGCAGGCTGTGAAAGAGTGTGTCCTTCCCATGTTTAAAGGCTAATCAGGTCACAAGTAATCAGCAAACGTTATGATAGTTTTAATTAACAAAAAACCCTTTAGGTGAGTTTCCAGCACAAACATCCTAAATTCCCTTTTTACGAAGCATCTCAAAGAAACCTGAGAAAGGTTCTGCTTTTTCATCAATGTCAATTTAAATATAGCTCCCTGGAGCCAGGGGATTTGAAGATTAATGACATGGGTGTTTATACGAGGTGGTGCTCCAGCAGGATGGGACACCAGGGTGGTGTTGTGAGGGGGTGTCCTGCTGCTGGGGGCAGTGGCCTGGCCTTGATTCTCTGCTCCACACCTGCAAGGAAAGGGGAGATCTACTCTGCCCTTCTGGGAGAAAAATTTAATCCTGGAGCAATGCTATGGGGGCACTTTACACCAAAAAGACCCCAAAGCACAGTCTTGATGCTGCACTTTCCCCTCTGGAGGGTGGGAGAGTGCAGAGGGTGGTGGAGGGGGATGTGTAGTGGATGGGGGAGGATGGAGGGGGGTGGAGGGTCTGATGGGGGATGTGGGAGGATTCAGGGGATATGTGTGGGGTATGGAGGGATGTGGGGAGGAGGGAGGAGTAGGGATGCAGGGGGATGGGAGAGGATGCAAGCATATGTGAGGGGTGTGAGGGGGATGTAGGGTGCAGGGTTGTGTGTGGGGGATGTGGGGCTGATGGGTGAGGAGGCTGGAGGGGGATGCAGGGAGGATGGAGGAGTGGGAGGTGAGACATGGAAACAGAAGGGGGTTTTGAGGGGATGGGGGAAATGGGGAGGATCAAAGAGGCTGTGTGTGAGGCTGTGGGGTGAATGGGGAGGAATTGTCAGGGATGTGTGGTTGTGAGGGAGGGGATGCAGATGGAAAGGAGGGAGGGAGACGCTGCAGTAACTGCAGGGTGCACCCCCCAGTGCTGATAACACTCCACCTAGCACCATGTGTGTGTGCTGAGCTGAACTTGGGGTGGGTCAGGTCTTCTTGGACTCAGGGAAAAACCATTAACCTCTACCTGGGATTTTTTCTCACCATTTTGGTCCAAAATATAATGAAGGGATCGATATGACCTACTGAATTCAATCAGATTCTCTAAAATTCATTAACTAGCATGTGAAAGTCCTGGGTTTAGACATTTGCCTTAAACCCAAAACGTTGGATTGAGGTCATTACACAGACATTACATTTGGTTGTTTCAGCTGACTCGTATGGCAGATAAAATCTAAATGCTGAATGCCTTGTTCCCTGAAATTTGGCCCAGTAAAGTGTAAATGAAGTTCAGGGCAAGTTTGCATTACCATACCAGCACAGATCTCCAGGCTCTTATCTCTGCTTGGCTCAGCTTTGCCATGAAATCTGTGGGAAATGTGCCAGAAGCCAGGCTTGGGGACAGGGGTGGTCACCTTTAATGAGCTTGGGGATGACTGTTGCATTGGTTTTCATAGCAGACTCTAAATAAGTCGTGCATGGGCTCATCTGTTTACAAACAGAGTCCATTAAAACATGATTATGTATAACATGGGCTCTTCCTCTGCAAGATCCTCAAATCCATTGTTTACATTGCACCTATATTAACAAACCACAAAATAAGCTTGGAGCGTTTTTAAAACGCAATTTTTTTTTAGGATGAGAATGTGGAAACTTTCTGAAATCGAGATGGTATACAAGGCAAACGAATAAAAGAGTGATTTATGTCTCCTGGAATGAGAGGATTCCACCTTTTCAAAATGACTTTTCCCTCAGAGAGGGAAATTTAATTTAAAGAGTCTTAGGCAGCACATACTCACCCTCTGAAAAGACACTGAAGTTAGTAAATGATATTTAAAATCGAGGAGGAAACCCTGGAGTCAGTGTCAAAGGGTTCTCCTGCTGAGTTCAAGCACAGATACGCTTAAAGTGGGATGTCCTTGTTCATTCATAGTCGGGAGTTACTCAGACGTGATTTGCAGTAAAAAATGATGCAAAGCCCCATTAATTTACAGCAATTGTTTCCAGCCTGATGTTTCATAACCAGACTGAAAACTTGCTTGCGATATTCCACCAGGATAAAGCAAACAAAGGGTAACCAGAGCCCAGAGGAGAACAGGCGGATGTGCAGGAGTTGTTCACACACAGAAAACTGCCTGTCCCGGGAACTCTGCTGTCTGTCTGAAGACACAGGATTACACTAACGAGGAGGAGAGAGCCTCCAACGCCACCCTGGGCCATTTTACAGAAATGACAGCCATTTTAGATGAATTAGATGGATTTATTAGGAATTATCTTCTGCAAATCTCAAGCTTTTAATTTGCATAGTATGAATATCTTGTCAGGGAAGTGTTCTGAGCAAAAATCTACATATGGCAGGAGATCTCAGATCTGACTTGGTTTGGCAAGGAAGGTGCTCCAAAATGTAATTTTTCTCACCACAGTGAGGTCTCCAAGGGAGAAGCTGGCTGTTCACTTTGAGCTAACAGCCTTTTTCCTTCTCTGCTGCTTGACAAGGTCTTAGAGAGATCCCGCAATGTTAATGCTGCTAGGAACATTTTCTAAGGTATTTACTAAAGATTAAACCCTAGTAGTTCAGAATACAACATAAATCCCAAATATTTTCAAATTATATTCTCTCTTAATTGTATAATTTTCTGAAATATGGAAGTCAATAGCATCTTGTCTGAATCAAAATAGCTTTTAGTAGATGTTTATAGTAAAGGATAATTAGTGTGTGTTTTCCTCTTCTCCTTTTTGTAAAAGTGAGAACTGTGTTGCTGAATATTCCCATTCATTAAACAGAAATTCTCATAAGGCCTGTTCAGTCTGTGCAAAATGCTGGATGTTTGTGCCAGTCCTTGGAGATGCTCAGAGATTCCTCTCATTGTCTCTTGGAGGCTTATTGTTGTCACAGGTAAGGTTTAAAGGGCCCTGTAGGGTTTTTTTTTTTTTAATTCTGTGGTGTGCTGTGCAATTTCCACATTAATGAATTTTTAAATATTTCATATTAAGATTTTGTACTGTTAATTTTAGAAGTCACAGAGTGCTGCTTGTTTCCTGGTGTGCATCACCAGGCAAGTGCTCGTGTACACGCCATGTGTGTGAAATTGAACACACAGAAATTGTGATTATTTGAAATTAAAATTCCTAATTCACTAGCATTTGTACTAGTAAAGTGCAAGTGTTCAAATATTTGCAGAAAGCACCTGTGAAGCAGCTGTAAGTATGGCTGATTTTGCTTCTGAATTTAAATGCATATTTGCAAATTTTGGGCTAAGCTGTAATGCAGAAGGTTTGTAGGTGCCAGTGCTTTACACTTGCCAGTGTACACTTGCAGGTAAGCTCACTGGACTTACCTTATATTAATTTAAAAGGAAAACTACAGCCTAGTTTGAAAAAAATCCTATATCAAACCCCTTCGAAAAAACACAGAGAACATCAGAAGCTGTAGATAAACACAAACATTAGTGCTCTGGGGAGAAAGAAAGTACTGTGTAGTTTAACTCTTGAATTTCCAGGTGACACCCACAGTGCACAGAGGTTGAAGGAGGAGTGTGCTGCTCAGGATTCACCACTCAGGGATGAGTCCTTCGAGTCAAGGTCTCTCCCTCCACTTCCAAAGAGCTCATTCTCTGGGTGGAAGGCAAGGAATTTGCAATGGTTTTCAGAAAAACTCATTTTAGCCAAATTTTGTGTTTTCAGTGTGAAAATGGGCTCGGTGTGATCAGGACTCAGGATGTTTGGTTTCAAAGGGATGTGGTTTGCTGAGGTTTGGAAAGCTTGGTAAGGGAAGCACTGTTGGGCAACGTGCTCAAGAGGGAGTTGTGGCATCTCTCAGCTGCCTGGATACACATCATTTCCAGTGCTTTGCTGCCCTTATTGCACCAGGAAATATCTGGAGGGCAAGGCATTCGTAGATTTCTAGGAGGATCTCTTACTTGCCTTCCTAATGCTTAAAATTCAATAAAGGACTTGCTGCTGTAATTCGTGCTCTGCGTTTTCAGGGTTGCTTTGTGCTCCCACCATATCCACAGTCGAACGGAGCCCAAGGGATCCAGGAGGTAACAGACCCAGGAATGTGCATTGTAGAGTAGTTTTGAGTGCTTCTGCCAAGCTTTGGAGTGCCCAGAGGTGCTGGATGGCCAAAGGAGCTGCAGCTGAAATGTCAGAGCGACGTCCAACACCAAAAGTTACAGTGTTGGTGAGCATGTCTGTGGCATTTGTGTGGTCAGAAGCTTATAGCTGTTGTCTGCTCTACAGACTCCCAAATTCCTCTTCCCCAAAGGGTGATATTTTCTGTTTTTCTTGTCTCTAGACACATAAAAGGCGTTTGCTTGCTTGCTTTATATCTACCTACTTTTTAGATGACTGTGCTTTCCTCCTAACCATTAATTTGATTCTTCCAGCAGAGCCCTTTTTACTACGTTGCACAACATATTTTTTAGGTTTTGAAGTGGTACTTCTCTATTATTTGGAAGAGGGTCCTTTTCAGAATGACAAGCAGGTTGTCATGAAGGTAAGGAAAGGGATCTTTGCTGTGAGTCTTTCGTAGCCTCCACTCTGTAAAATCACGTAACCCGTTGGGTTGTGCCCAACAGGTCTGCACGTGGAAATGCTGCTCAGAAACATCTACAGGGAAGCAGAAAAAATCCTCTGTATTGTCTTGAACTCTCATTACTAAAGCAGTCCTAGTGTATTTTTAGGGTATATTCACACTCTGTTAGAATGTAGGAGTTCCAGTCATAGCTGGCTGTGTTACAGTGTTGGATGGGTATGGTCATCCTGCTGTGTTCTCTTTCTTGTGTTGCAACCTTTGTGGTTTTTTACTGAAGGGATTGATAAAAGCAACTGACATCCTGACAGACCTTTGCTGTAACCATATCATGATGTGGATAGGGAAAAAAACAGGAAGGAAAGGTAACTTCGTAAGTAAATTTTTTGATTCAGTGTCTTCTCTTAGATGAGACAAACTCCAGAAGAGATGTTGTCCCTGTATGAATTTGGAAGACTTATGTTTGGGTTGGATAAGAAAATACTACCTTTATAACCAGAGAGCCCAGAACTGGTGACACCCAAAACTGGGTCAGTGACTGTGGCACATATTTGGGTTTTCTGCCCTATTAACATTAAAAACTCCACTGTGTTTTCTTAGGCTTGGATATGTGCACTCTACAAGAATTCTCTTCTTCGACCTTACGTTTATACATCTCACATTTTCCAGATGCATTTTTCCTGATGATATTTTTATTAGTAGTATTCAGGGTCAGTGTGTCCTTGAGTGTCCACGAATTCTGCCCAGTATACATTCTGCTCCTGCATTCAATGCAGATGAAAAAATTCAAGGCAAAGCATAATTTCCAGGGTTCAAGATTTTATAAACAGAGCTGCTGTACCTGGGAGATGCAAGTTCTCCTCCCGGGAATGAACTGTAGGTTTAATCCTGAATCCTTCTATGAACTGATTTTATAAAGAGACAAGAGAGTTGGAGATAATGATTGGTCTAAAATGGCATGAACACGTTTCATCCTGTTCATTTCTAATCAGAAGGAATTTTCCCTGCACTGCCCAAGTTTTTGAGCTGAGTCAGGCACAGTCTTAGTACATTCAGATCCCTCTAGTTTCTGTTTCACTACAACCCTTAAGAACTGAGCTGTGATGAAGAACCACTTCATCAAGTAGGAGATGAATAATGACATAACCCCAAGGATTTAACATTCTGGGTTACACTCTCCTTTCTCTACTTCAGTCCCTAATGATGTCAGCCTGTGCTGAAACAACCAAGTTTTGGTGCCTCCACCCTCAGCACCTCTCTGGAGACCAATATTTACCCACAGAGGAGGGTGACAGTCAGAAAGCTCAATTTTCTAAGACTACAAGGCCTGGTTCAGCTTTAACCACACTGTAGGATTTGGTAGAGCTCAGCCTAGGAACAGGTATGAGGAGAGGTAAGCAAAGAGTGATTCTCCTCTGAGCAAACAGTGCTGCTCCTCTGTCTTGCAGTTGTACTTAACATCACTTGGATCTCCCAAGGCACAAGTGGACGTGTACATTGGTCTCCAGCAGGCATTTCTGACCTTTACTTGTCATTTTCAGCCAAAATTGTCCTTGATTTGTGCCAGATTGTCTGGGAACAAATTTTGTTGTCTGTGCAATGCCACTTCCCCTTGTTTGCTTTGCTAATTGGCCACCTGATAATTTCCCTTGATGCCCTTAGGAGGGTTTTATCACAAAGATAATGGCTTCTTTTCTTCCTTCCCCATGCAAATCCTTGGTTTATGGAGCTCTGTCATCATTTCCCTCAACGTTTCCCTGCCTTCCCTGCACCTCATTGGGCTGTGCTGAGGTTCACCATGCTCTGGTCTAAACTGTGGTGGGTTTAATTTCCAACTGAAGAGCATCAGTGGCTTCCCTGCCCATGGCAATGGGGTTGGAAGGAGGTGATCTTAAAGGTCCCTTCCAACCTGGGGTGTTCTGTGGTTCTCTGATTCTGTGTAGGCACGTGCAGTGCTTTTAAAACAAGCCCCTAGCACTGCCCATTCTTGTGTCCTTCCATATATTTTATCAAGAGCTTTTTCAGAGTTCTGGATGTACATCTGTGTCCATCTGTGGTACTTTAAATCCTCCATATCAGCAGATTGAAACCCAGCCCTTGTGCTAAAATAACCCCAGGTCATGTAATGAGATTGGCCTCTAATGGCTGGTGTGGACTCAGAGCCCTCTCAGGCTCTCTGATCACCAGAGGAATTTTCCTTTGATTCCTGTAGATTCCCTAAATGTTTTATTCCACAAGGTTATGGTTCCTGTGCTGACTGGGCAGTGGAGCTGTGCTGTGCAGAGGGAAAGGTGGAAGCCTCTTCTGAGCTTGTGGTTGCAATGCTGTTCGTTTATAAAGCTGGTTTTGATCTCTTTTAATTAACTGTAGATGTTAAGTGTTGGCATTAATTGATGTCACATTTCCTTATTGAACAGTGTTTGTTGACTGTTTAAAGAAACTGGACTGAAAACAGCAAAAATGGGAGTTCTTAATGTCTAATGTTTCATCCTGTCCCTGAAGATTCCCAGTGGATTGAGAGATATTCCCTAAAGTCAAACGGCACAAAAAACCCTATGAAAACCAACCAAAAGGGAGAAAAATATGGAAAAAAGTCTCTTGCATAGGCAAATGTGAAAAACTTTCCCTCCAAATATTTGAAAAATCTTGGGTATTTATCATGGGGTTTATTTTGTTTTATTTTATTTTATTTTATTTTATTTTATTTTATTTTATTTTAATTTTAAACCTAGGTAATATGACTGGTAAGGAAGATGGGACATTTTAGCAAAATAGATTTTTTTCATGTTGACTGTTTAGTCCAGCACAGTTTTGAGTGGAAATAGGCTTCAGGGGTCTGGCAGTATCCTGTGCTCTCCACAAATATATGTGTATATATATATATATATATATATACACACACATTTGAATTGATTTTTCTCAGAAGGTGTAACTGAGGATCAGAGTTTAAGGAAGAATACTGGTAGAGCCAAAGATAGTTTCTCCTGTTGAGAAGTAAGCTGCAGGTGATACAGCTGAATGTTTCAAAACAGCTAAACCCTTCCCCCAAATATCCATCTATGTAAAAGAAAATAAAGGAGAAAATCCCTAAATAATAGCAGCTTTACCCAAATTTTTGAGCTTGCAAAGTGAAGATGGTATCATGCCTGTTTATGAAACCCAAATCCTTAATAAAACAACCCTTGAAGACACATACCACTGATTTTTTTTTGTCAGGCAGCACAGTAGCATCCTTGAAGTGAATTGTAGGTTTGTCATGGGATTTAATGACGTTAAGATTTTACCTACCCAGATCTGAACACAAACATCTTAACACTTATCCAAAATTAAACACTTATCAAAGTTAGGAAGACAAACAAAATCCTTTGGAAAAAGAAGTGAAGAAATAATACATAAGGACAGTTTTACATTCCCTTATACGTGTACTGCACGTGATTTTCCTACAAGTTTCCCTACACCCTCCAAGGGCACTCATGCACACAACCTATAAAATGCAGTGGTAATGTAACAACATCAACGGAGTACACTGAAAATTAATTTAATTCCTAAATTCTTTTGAAGAGTATTTATTAGAAACTGAAAATCAAGGCAGAAACAGTGGAGTTGCCCCAGCGACCTGAGGGACAAACTAAAGATATTTTATTTAGTGACACGTGGATATTTATTTGTACTCGGTTAGAATGTGTTTATGCGTGTGAGGCTTTTCCAGAATCACATCTACAGATCTCTGTGTATTTATACATCACGTGAGATGGCTGGTTTTGCTGGTAAAGCTTTACTTGCCAGGTATGAAGCTGCTTGGAGACTGTTTCTGCAGCAGATGAAGAACTGAGCCTGGTCAAGCTCAGTAAAGCCACACCACCTCTGCAGATCCTTTGAAGAACCAGACCCAGCCCCCCTCATATAAGAAAGAGAAAAGACATCTGTTTTTTTTTTACTCTCCACATTTTGTTTTGTTAATGCCTAATACAGGAGTGGCCAAAAATCAAAGTTTGCTTGATTAACTCAGCTGCTAAACCCAGAATGATCCCAGTGTTGGACCCGAAGGTTTCGATCTGGGGTCACCTCTGGGTGGAAGTGCACTAGAATTGCACAGTGGTTTCTGGTGTGGGATGGAGTGGGCAGCACATATACCATGATTGCAGGGAGAAATTTTGCTAGGACAAAGCAACCTGGAGGCTGAAATGTATGACAAGGCCAAGTGAGGCCACCAGAGGAGGTGTCTGGCCTTGTCTAGAGAAACAACCATGTAGTGTCTAAGCTGGTAAGCTCAGCTCAAATCATGGATGTGAGTGTTGTTTGGAGGTTAAAGGAAGCAGAAGGAATAAGTAAAGATGGCAGTGCTGTACTTATTTTTATTTAATGGCTTGCATAAATTTCAAATCTGCTGCAAACCTCACATTCAGACTGAAATTTTGCAATGCAGGGACAACATAAAGTGGTGTTGGATATTAGTGTGTTAGAAAAGAAGATAAGAGAGAAGAGAGAAGGAAAAAAAAAAAAAGAGAAGAAGGCGGCTCCCTAAGAGTTTAAAATGGGGTTCTGGTTTGTGTTGCATTTTTGTCCTGTAAGTTTAGAGCACTCTGGTCCACCTGAAGGACCAAAAGTGTCCTCAAGCCCTTAAATAGATGACTCGGAAATACTTGAAATGTGTTTCATTTTATGGGAAGTTTAATGTTTCTAATCTCGGTGCAATTTACAATTACAATAAATATCACAAAAAATTAATGTGGCCACTTCAAATACAAAGGAACGACAAAGTGTAATCTGAGAAAATTTTATCAACATGCAATTTCCTTAACAAAAACATCAATGTATCATTTCAGCATGCTGAGAAATATTTATCTTTTGGGACAGCAAAATCATTTGCAGAACGTTTTAACTGCTAAATAAATATTTTACTGGCAACTTCTGAGGCATCATAAATGCAGTCAATATAAACAAAGCAATGTGGAAACCAGCTCCAGCCTTAGTTCAAATGGTGTTTGGCTGGTTCATGGCAACACAGGACTCTGGGATGCATTTGGCTGAGCCTCAGTGCTTGGAAAGATTTGACTTCTTCCTGCTATTATAAGCAAGTTTGCTTAGTTTATTTGGAAGTTCTGGCAGCAGGAGCCACAGTGAGCTCTTAGGACTAGTGATGCAAGCAGTGAGTGTTTAACTGAAACTGCCTTTTAATAGTTAAATTTTATTTTTTAATTGAATCCAGTGCTTCTGAAAAATATGGGGTTTGCAGCCTTAGAGGGGAAAGTTGTCTGCTTGGCTGCAGAACAAGGGCAACAAGGCCATGGGGGCTCGAACTTCCTCACGGGTCTCAGCCAATGTGCTTCCCTGCGTCATTCCCATGGCCCAGAGTCACAGTCACAGGATCTGCTGAGCTGGAAGGGACCCACAAGGATCATCCAGTCCAACTCCTGGCCCTGCACAGGAACATCCCCAACAGTCACCCCCTGTGCCCCAGAGGATCATCCAAACCCTCCTGGAGCTCTGGCAGCCTTGGGGCTGTGCCCACTGCCCTGGGGAGCCTGGGCAGTGCCCAACCAGCCTCTGGGGGAAGAACCTTTGGCTGAGATCCAACCTGAGCCTGCCCTGACACAGCTCCAGCCATTCCCTGGCTGCTGTCCCTGGTCCCCCCAGAGCAGAGCTCAGTCCCTGCCCCTCCTCTGCCCCTGCCCAGGCCGTTGGAACTGCACTGAGGTCTCCCCTCAGTCTCTTCTGCTCCACATTATCTTTGCTCTCCTCTCTGGCTCAACTGAAATGACACTTTTAAAGCTGGTTTCAGAAAGTTGCACTAGGGAAGTTCTCTGGAATTAGAGCAGACTTGTTCCACAGTTGACGAAATATTTATTCCTTACCAGGACTGTCACTGCCACCCTTATTCCCAATGATAACATCAAATTATGGACTTAGTTTTCCTTTTTGTGTGGTTATTACTTAGCATGTGCCACCTTTGACGTGGTATTTTCTACCTAAGTCAGCTGATAATTGTCTGTTTTCCAGCACAGCTGCTCATTTTGATTTATGTGCCATTATTTGTCTCTAATATGGACTAGTATCTATATTGAATATTAATTGACTATTTTTTTGAACATAAAATTTGTTGACCATTGAAAAGTGTTACCTATATTGTACATAAATATAATTCCTTGAGGGATTTCTGTTAACAGTCAGTAACTTCAATGCTTTATTGGATTCTTGTCTGTTTTGATGGAGTTTTCCACCAGCTCTTTCAAATGTCTCATTAAGCATTAAACTTTCAGGTGGTAATAATTGGATATTCTTCTTCTGAGCTTAGGAAGAAGTCACTTGCTAAGACCGCTGTCTTTGTCAGTTTAGCTTCTTGGATTTGTTTTGTCCATTTGCTACAGGTTTGCAATTCCCAGAGGTTAATTTAAAACTTGTTTTTAAATAACTTGTCATAAAATCACACAGTGTTTTGGGTTGGAAGGGGCCTTAAAGCCCACCCAGTTCCACCCCCTGCCATGGGCAGGGACACCTTCCACTAGCCCAGGTTGCTCCAACCCCCGTCCAACCCGGCCTTGGACACTTCCAGGGATGGGGCAGCCACAGGTGCTCTGGGAAACCTGTGCCAGGGCCTCACCACCCTCCCAATAACTTATTAAAATGTTTCAGACATTGTGAATAAATAAATATTAATTAGGCAGTTTAATGTGTCTTCAACTCATCTAGACACAAGAAATTTATTATTGTGATTTGACTTCAGACAACACTTCAAGGCTTTGGTTAATTTAAGGATTTTTAGCACATTCATCTCCTCTTTCTGGGGCCATATTTTAGTATTTGAAGCAGGAATAGCAGCAAAAAGAATGGGATTTTTTCAGGATGAGTAGTAATTTCACAGCAAGTTTGGTCTTTGTCAACAACAAGATTCTTCAAAACTTAAAAGTCATCAGTAGAAAATCAGAGATGAGATGGTGAAAGAGTTTGGTGAGGAGCTGCTTCCAGACCACCAGAGCTGTTGCATGGATTACAAGTGACTAGTTGAAAATTGCTGCAAAATGAATGTTCTCTCCTAATTCACACATTAATGTGTGTCCCTGTGGGTCTGGCTGGAGAGCTGTCAGCATCTCCCTTGGAAAGGGTGAGAGTGGGAGCTGGTCCTGCAGCTCCAGCTGGAAATCCAAGACTCAGTTAAGGCACATTGGCTGAGAGGTGTTAAGAAAGTTCTGCTGCTGCTGTCTGATTTCATCAGTCCTTCCTCAGCTCCCCTGCAGTCTGTCATGGCATTTGGTGCATGGATTGTTCCTCCATCCAAGGATAAGGAACTTGCCTGGCCTATCCATCCATCTGCTCGGTATTACATTCCAGAGTTTAATCCTGCTTTTTAAAATAAAGCTGTAGCCTTTCCTCCTAAGGAGAGAAAAATGAAGAGGATTAAAAAACTCCTCTTGCCCTTCTGAAATGACTGCAGGTCTCAGCTCCCAGAAAAGGGTTTTGTGCTGGTTGGAGACAAATGGAAAAACCCCCCCGTGGGACGAGATGCGCTGATACCTGTGTGTGTGACTGTGCTGAGCCACCTGCACCCCACCTGGTAACAGCTTTGTTTGGGATGAGTTTGGGAATGCAACATCTGAGAGGGAGCTGACAGCCATTAGGTAGAAAGGTGAAGACCAAGTTATGGATTGTGATTGAACCAAATTGTCGTTACCCAAAAATAATCACGGAATCATCGAGGTTGGAAGAGACTTTCAGGGTCATCCAGTCCAACTGTCAACCCACCATTAAACCACTTCCCCAAGGGTCATATCCAATGCTTCTTGAACATTTCCAGGGACAGGGACTCCACCACCTCCTTGGGCAACTTGTTCCATTGCCTGACCACTCTTCCAGGGAACTTCTTTTCACACATGTGATATGAACCTCCCCTGGTAACTGCCTTTAACCCCTCTGAATGTATTTCTCTGTAGAGAAGCTTCTTCCTTCCCATTCTCATCGAGATTAGGGAGTCAGAGGGAACAGGCTGATGGGGTTTAGGACCATCCAGGTGAATGCCAGGATGTGGAAATCAGCCAGATGGCATCTCGAGTGCCCAGTAGGGGAGACATGGGGGTCACATCATGACTCCGTAAAATATATATCTAGTCTTGTATGCATGTTATAATAATGTATATTAAATGACACATTTGTTTGCCATCTGAGCAAATACTTTAGGTTTTGAGTGCTACAAGTGAGTTGGGGTAACTCACAAGTGAGTTATGTACAGGGCGTAACTCAATTTAATTCATGAGGCATTAAATATCTACCACAGCCTCCTGTGATTTAGATTTTTTTTTTTAGTAGTATATTTAAAGGATAAAAAGCTCTGTCTTTTTTAGCAGTACATTGCAGTGAGCAGTTTCCCCCAGTATGATTAAAATCATCAGAGGAATGCTGTATCATACAGGGGACGATGAACACACATTTATTTCACAAGGCATCTTTCACATGTGTCTGGGAAACACATCCTTGTGTTCATAATTGTGAAAAAAAATGAGACAAGGGTTTATTTAGTCCCAAATCCATTCAAATAGTGTATATTGCTAGGGTTTCTTGGTAGTAACTGCAATTTAATCCTTGCTTAAAAGGATTTTGTTGATTAATTGAACACACAGGAAGAAGCCAACAATAGTGTTCCTCACAAAAGGAGCAGCTATTTTTAGGGATTTGCTTAAATTTTAGGTTGCTTTGTTCCTGTTAAATCTCAGTCTTTACTTTGGCACAGACCCCATTTTAAAAGCACACTCTCAAGTTTTGGGATGTCAGCAGGGCTAAGGATTTTGCACGTGTTAAAGGGCTTGGCAGAGTAAGTTTAGGGATGGTTTTTACAGAATTGGGGCCATCAGTGGCTGGTTGAAGTTGATTGAGCTTTTTGCCTTTACAGGCTTTAGGATGACATTTAGAGTCAGATTGGCTTTACTAAACAACAGTTGGGTAATATGTGTGATTTAGGCTTAATGAAAAATGCCATAACAGGAGATTCTGGTAATTGTACCCAACTGGATGCTTTTCTTATTGTTCCATATAATTCAAGAGTTAATGTTTATTGTAACCACCAGGAAAGAGATTTTTATTTTCTACAAGAAATGGTATTTGCATGTCTTAACAGCTTGAGCTTCAGCTGTTCTTTTCATTTCCTACTTTTTTCATTCGGTAGGACTAAAAAATATTGGATATACGTGTGCACACTGGGTAGTGGATGTGGTATCACCACCTTGATATCTGACTGCAGCTTGTGGGAATTAGACTGAGAACTCCACATGTTTTTCCCTTGAAACAAAGTATTGACAAAGTTGGAGAGAAGAGTGAATGATTTACACCATTTAGAAATTATGATCTATCTCCTGCCTAAATCTGGAAATTTAAATAGGATTTTGGGTGCCCAAATATGTGGATCTTCTGATACTGCTTGGTAAAATTTTTTTTGCCTCTGTATTTCAAGTCTTCTCAATGCAAAAGTTGTTACCTGTTGAGTGCAGCTCCCTGTAAATAAAGTCCTGGGGTTTGATATTGTAAATATTAGATATTTTGTAATACTGGAAATCTTGTACCTTTTCTTTCAAGCTCTTTGCTAGTGCAGAAGTAATGAGTCGTTATCTTCTTAATAAAGTGTTGTGTTGCTGCTAATATTTTAAGAGCCACCACTCAGAAAACAGAAAATTAAAGAAGTGAAAGTGCAGGGCACTTGTCTTTGAGGTTGTTATTTAGTCCTGGGCTTGGGACCAGGCACCAAGCAATTCAGTGAAAGTTTGAGTTTATTTCAAAATCCATATTTCTTGCAATGAGAATTGCTGATTTCTGAGGAAATGAGATAAGAAAACCAGGTTTCATTAGTGTTGACCTGCCTGAGGGGTTTTGGGGGGTTATATGTGTGTGTGGTAGATTTAAGAAGGAAGAGAATTTGTTTGCCCTCCTGTTGCCTCAAACCCAAAATGTGTCTCTTCACTTCTAGTCAAATTTCATGTTCAATAAAACCTCTTTATGTTTCAGGCACTGAATTTCTGAATAGCAAGACTTGGTATAAGGTACCTGATTTTTGTCTCACACTGGTTGTAAAACTGTCAATCCCAGCTCAAAATCAAGAGTCAAGCTCCTGGGTGTCATTGAACTGTCTTGAAAAGAACCACAAAGGGTTCATGCCACTGTAATTTCTTTTGCTTGTGATTTTTGAGTTTTGGTTTTTTAAAGCTTCTCAATACTCTTACTACTCACTCTGTACCACCAAGGGAGAGAAACTTATAACCTCAACTTAATTTTACACATAACTTTCTACATAAATTTATACATAAAACCCCCTTAGTTTCACTGTTAAAAGATGTCCATCACTGCTCTGGTGCTTTATTTCATTTTTTACTTACAAACCCCTGCCACTTTCAGATAAAGTCCACAGCTTGTCCATGCCCAGAGAATTCTTTTATGTTGAAGGTCATGAATTCTTTTTTTCTGGAATCTGCTTCCTAAAGGTTGTAACACATAATTGTGGGAATGTTGTGAGTTTTTCTCTGATTAACAGGTGTAAAATTCTCTGGAATTCATAGGTAGGAAACATTTTGAATGTTTACAATGGGTTCTAAAGCTGTGCTTGGTATTGATGTTGGGGGTGGTTTCAAAAGTGAAGCTTCCCTGAGTACTCCTGAAATTCTTACTGCAAATAGCCCAGGAAGTTACTCTTAAATACATAACACAAATCTGGTATAATTCCCCCCTCAACAAAGTTGCAGAATAGAATAGGATTAGTTCATGGTGGATTTTGCTGCACAAATAATCTGCTTTTACTACAGAATTGATGTTACTGCACCTGAATCATGCTACCAAAGAGTGCTGAAGCAGGAGGGAACCAGTTTATGAGGCAGTTTGTGCAAGTACAAATTCAAATCATCTTTTCTCTCTTGACAGGCTGGTTAACACGTAGTGTTTTCTGGCTGATATATTCCAACCCTTTCACTTTAAACGTTGTATTTATCAGCCCTTTATTAAATACACAAAACAAGACCACACTGGCCAAAACCTGTCACAGCACATTTTGTTGTCACAGTGCGTTTTCTATATGCTGAGGAGTGAGAGTCCAAGCCACAAAGTCAGCTCATTTCAGCCTCAATGGCTTTTTAAAAAGTCTACAGCTTAAAATAATACATTATTAAGGTATTCAGACTTGTCAAAATTAATAATTAATATCACATTTATGTTCCCCACACACACACAGAGTCTTTTATTCCCCTTATTCCCTTGTATCCCAGCCAGGCAGCTCTGAGTCTGTGGCAGGAGGATGCCTGGGAGGCATTGCTGCCTTTGGGACCACATACCTGATCTGTGGGTCTATTAAAAATAATATTAAAAATGTAAATTTTAAGAGGGAGAGATATGTTTATTTTTAAGATCCTGGAGGAAGTTTCTTTTAGGGGTAAGGGAGGAACTTCACAGGTGATTATGAATATTATTCAGGCTTTTTTTAAGAATAAATAGGACTATTCTAATCAAACACCAGAAAGTTGCAGAGATTACAGACAGCATGTCCTACCTATAGAAGAGCTACATTTCTGCAGTCAGGACTCAGAGAGAACAAAGCATGAAATGCAAGTTCACCCAATAAATCACAGTGTAGGGATAGCAGATTCCTCAGCGGGAATAAATACAAACATTTCAGTAAAGATTGCCAAAGAGAGCAGAAGAATTGTTCTAGATTACACACAATCCAAAACCAAAGCAAAAAACCAAAGAAAAAGCAAGGGGAGACAAATTTTTGTATCCGTGTGGTGTTTAAACCCCAGACTGGTAGGATTAACAGGTGGTGAAATATCCACGGTGGTTTTGTGTAGTCTTACTTAGTGTTCAAGAGCACCCTCTGCTCAGTTCTCCCGCTCAGGAGGAGGTGAGACATGGCATTGCTGAAATTTGGGAAGCACCTGAAATAGAAGTCTTTTTGCTCAAAGGAGTCTGTGTTGCTTTAGGATTTAATTTGGTTCATGGGTGTGTAATTGCAGGGAAAGGAGAGCATCAGCAACACTGTGCCACTCTCAATTCAGCTCAGTTGAGCTAAGCAGGCAAAAAGCTGGGGGCCCCAAAATGAATTCTACAGAGGCCTGTAAGACTCCTGTGAATGGACAGAACTACTTAGTGGAGTTCTTGAATGTTCTGGCAGTCAGTCAGGAGCTGAGTGTTTCCAACCTTTACAGGATACAGGTCTATTCTTGGCCCATCTCTGCTTTACCTTGGTGTGTGGACTTTCCTGAGGTGCTCAGCACAGGGAAGAGCAAACAAACATCTAAAAAAGATCTTTTTACAAGACTTTCTGGTGTGTCTGCAGGACCACCTACTTTACTGCTCGTGTTTTGGATGTGAGCTGCCCTGCAGAAGTAAATATCATGGTGTCCACATCTTTTAGTCACGTGCCACAACCCCCCTTGGGGTGTGTTGAGTTATTTAACTTCTAATTTCACAGAATCCCAGAATGTGCTGAGTTGGAAGGGACCCACAAGGATCATCCAGTCCAGCCCCTGGCCCTGCACAGGCCCATCCCAAGAGTCACCCCCTGTGCCCCAGAGGATCATCCAAACCCTCCTGGAGCTCTGGCAGCCTTGGGGCTGTGCCCACTGCCCTGGGGAGCCTGGGCAGTGCCCAACCAGCCTCTGGAGGAAGAACCTTTTGCTGAGATCCTGAGCCTGCCCTGACACAGCTCCAGCCATTCCCTGGCTGCTGTCCCTGGTCCCCCCAGAGCAGAGCTCAGTCCCTGCCCCTCCTCTGCCCCTGCCCAGGCAGTTGGAACTGCACTGAGGTCTCCCCTCAGTCTCCTCTGCTCCAGCTGAACACACCAAGTGCCCTCAGTGTCCTCACAAGGCTTCAAATCAAGGCCCTTCCCCATCTCTGTTGCCTCCTTTGGACACTCTCTAATAACTCAGGGTTAACTGCTCCGTTTCTTCTCTGCTTCCAAGTGTTGGACTCTTGTGGGTCCTTCCAGCTCAGGATACTCTGATTTTAGGTGTGGTGTGGGGGAGTTCAACAGGACCAAGTGCTCTGAGGGGGATATTGTGCACCCAGGGAGAAATGGAGAGGCAGAGATGTGGAACCAAACCACCATAGAACATTCTGGGCTTGCAGCCTGGAATCTTTTACTGCGGTTCTTGCTGTACCCCAGAAGAGAAGGTTTCTGTCCCAGTCACACAGTGACTGGAGGAGTTTTGGATCAACAACTTTTGGAAGCACTTCCCAACCAAACCAGTAGCCCAAAGCCTTGGAAATCCAGGTCTGTCAAGGTTGTTCTACTGTGAGAAGCTCTCATTTCACCATGGTAATGTTTCTGATGGCCCTTCCCAGCAATCTGCCAAAATCTGGTGTGACGATGTACCTGACACCGAGGGGGAGTCCAGGGAAAGGCTCAGACTGTTGGATTTTGCATTGTGGAGGAAAAAAGATTTGACAATTCGTCATTTGTCATCTTTCTGGTCCCCAAATTGGACAAAGATTGGCAAATCTGACTAAAATTCCCCGTTTTCAGTTTCCTCAAGGGCAGAACTCCATGGGTGCCAACCTGTAGGATAAGCTCTGGAACATTCCTACACATCTGCATGAGCATTGACTGGGCTCAGAAACTGAGTCAGCAGGATGTGTAGAAATTCAGTAAATAAGAAAGCAAGCAGATCCAGTGATAGGGTTCTCTCCCAGCATCCTGCTGTTGTGTGTAAGTCATCTTTGTTGGGGATTTAGCAGCTGTTGCCATCTTTATTGCTAATTCTACATTACTCATCCTCATGCCTGATCTTTCTTCAAATTTGTGTCCTTAAAAGTTTTTCAGATAAAAAAATGCAGTTCCTTGCTGAAGTCCATTGGTAATTTTCCTATAGAATTACTATACATAGTATATATTTATTACACACATATTTTTTATCTTTATCTGCACTATGAATTGTTATTTATTATAATAATGTCAATATCAGAAGAACAAACTGATAAATTTGACATTAAAAATATGAAATATCTGGAAGAAAAAAATGGAATGGGAAAGGATTTTTCTAATTTACTGTATATTCAGTTTTTCTGATTGCTCTAGTGCCTGTAGGATCACTGCTGGAATGTCAAAATGGTTGTAAGTGTTCTAGATCAAGAGATAACCCAGATACTGTGTTTTTAAATGGATTTTAACTCCCTAAATTAGTCTGTTCTGCATTTACTGCTTAAAAGAGGTTTTCAAAAAAAGATGTGCAATTTCTGTTGGTTTTGCAAATTTATTTAAATCAAACATTTTAAAAACTTTTCTTTGTTTTTGATATGAAAGCTACAGCTTGTTAGAAGCAAATACACCACATTAGTCAGGATATCTCTGCTGCTTGACAACATACCAGAGAGCCATGATGAGGAGATAACTGAAAAAATAAGGATTAATGTGTCTGGGGGGTTTTTTGGATGCTAAGATACAGTGCAGTTTTAGTGATTTAATACAGAGAGAAATCAGAATAGTAGGAGATTATTTCTGAAAACATGCACTCGTTCTGCAGAGGTGTTAATATTTGTATTTAAATTAGTGGAAGGTGTCCCTGCCCACGGCAGGGGGTTGGAATGAGATGATCTTTAAGGTCCCTTCCCACCCAAACCATTCTGGGATTCCATGATTCAATGAAAAAGGTCTGTTTGATGTCTCGTAGATATAAATACACTGGTCTTAAGAGGGAGTTAACAAAGGTAGAGTTGGAAAACTCCTGAAGGAAGATCAAATTTAAATGTAAACATCTCTGCTGCTTTTTGAAAGAGAATTGAGGGAAAAGGGATATAGAAAATTACAGGCTTTGGCAAAATTGTGTCTCAGAGCAATGTTCTTTCCAAAGCCTTGCATAATACAACAGTACATTTTAAAAAGACATACCCAAAACACTAGGAAGTAATCAAGTCTTTATTAATCAGAAAGTTACTCCTTTATCAAATAATGGAATTTGGCTGGAAAATAAATTGGCCTTGACTGGATTGCTACAATGCACTTCAGTAGAAACAATAAATAGTAGTAAGGAAAATGTGATTTGTGATGTTTTATTAAAACATGGTCCCTAAATTTTCATAAAAAGGAGAAAATCCAAAATGTTACTAACCCTGACACACCACAAAGTGATGCAGCACAGTTCCTTGGTGATTTAATTCCTAATCCTCACTCTTTGCCAGTATTGGAAACACAATATTTCAGGCTGAAAACTAGAATAACAGCTTTATTTCCACACACAACTCAAAGCACGAGTTGGATTTTAAATGTAACAAAATGAACCCTTTCATGAGGGTAGGTTTGAGGTAAAAACTTTGATCGCTCTTCCAAAAACTGGGTTGACTCAAGCAGGCTTTAATTCCAGAAGCTGGTGCTTGGATGAGCATTTTGCAGCTACTGTGCTGAACATTTTCATAGAGTCACAGAATTTTTGGTGACAACCATCAGTAACCCACAAAGGTCACTGGGGATACAGGCAAACAAGCTCCTGGGTGAATGAGATTTGGAAAAAAAGAGGAAATCAGGAGTAGGACTCCAAGGACACATGAGCTTTCTCCCACCCAGGGCTTGCATGGAGCTTCTGTCATCATGCTCTGTCAGGAGCTGGAGATGGGAATTGGGCCATAAAAATCTAATCTGTAGCTGTGGTTTAGAAACATGGAATCAAATAGGTTGGAAAAGACTTCAAAGATTGACTCCAACCATTACCCCAGTCCTGTCAAGGCCACCACTAAACCATGAGCCTGAGTGCTACATCTACATGTCTGTTAAATCCCACCAGGGATATGGGTTCAGGGTGGTTGATTTGAGATGGATTTTTCACCCCAGCTGGTGCCAGTAACTGGCTCAGACTGTTTGTGGCAGAGTTATCCTGAAACTTGTTGTGCCAGAGTTATAATGCACTAACTGGTAGATTGGGTGTTTCAGCTGATCAGGAAACTTGCTCTGATTTTGGATCTGACACATCAGAAGTTATTTCTGCCCTTCACCAGGCTGTCAGAGAGGACTCGAGGTACCAGAGACCTGCCCCAAAGGATGAGGTGGATTTAGCACGTTCATCATTGTTGTTTCTTATGAATCCATGTTTACAGCTCAGTGAAGAGGTGAGTGATGCACCTTGCTGGCAGCACTCTGGTTTGGCTTATATCTAGTCAACAACACCAACCAAAATTCCTGATAAGGATATGGAATAACAGAGGATGTGAGGAAATTTGGTATAAGATGGTTATTTTGTACCACCCAGCACAACAGAGCTGAACTCTCAAATCCAGTGGAAGAGCCAACACCCCAGCTTCAGTAGGGATGGGTTTTCCTTATTCAGGAATTGATTGATTTAGGCTTTGGTTGTTACTTACTGGGGAAAAAAAGTGAAATCCATGGTCTGTACATGTAAGAAGGAGTTTCTGAAGCTGTTACTCAGGTTCATAGAATCACAGAATCCTTAAGGTTGGAAAAGACCTTTGAGATCAGATCTGTTTTATAACAAAACTGGCTTCCTGTTTCCTTGCACATGACACAAAGCATTGATTCAGTGTAAACTTGCTTTGGTTCAAGTTCATTTAACTTAATTTTTTTTATGGTTTGACCTCGTATCAGCAGTGTTGGTGCTGGATGAAGTATCAGCTGCCAAGGGGCTTTAAGTTTTAGTGAGATCACAAGTCACCTGCCCTGCCAGGACTTTCTCAAAACCAAAGCTGGAATAAATCTGTTGCACTCCTACAAATTCAGCAGAAATGTGGTGTTGCTGTTGGTAAAGGAGGAGCTGATCAGCACACGTGTGATGAATATCCTTTGAAGATGTTGCTTATTTCCAGCAGTCAGGACTGGCCATCAGCTGTGCCTAAACCAATGTGGCACCAGTCACTGCCTTGGATTTCGGATGTTGGAGTCTGGCCAGCAAAGCAAAGCCATCTCTGGCACCTCAATTGACTCTTAGACAAAAGGGAACTTACTGGTAGCAGCTAAGCCCAGACGACTTATTTTTCATATTGTATTTAATAAATTCAAATTAATTTAATTACACTTTTTAAAGTAAGTGATAGTTCTCTTTTGCTTGCTCTGGCACTTTTTTGTATTTTCCTGTTAAGAAACAAATTTCTAAAGAAATATGATGACTTGGTGTCTCAACAAAGAGAATTTTATTTTCCTAATATTTTCCTAATAATTTATTTCCTAATATTTTCTAATTTTATTTTCCTATTAAAATTAGAAAGTTAATTTCAGGAAGATAATTTGTTTCAAGAATGTGTCAGTGGGTGCAAAGATCTTATAAAACAAGACACAAGAAACTTTGTAGCAAGTGTGTCGCCAAGCATTAAACAAAAAGGATTGTTAAAAAGGGATCAGTGTCTTAAAACACATGAAATGAGGAGCCAAAAAACAGGTTTCCCCTAAATAATTTCGTTGGTAAATAAGTATTCTTTCCAAGCCATGTAGATTTTTGATTCAACACCCACTGCAGGTTTTGTCTATGGGAACTGAAAGGCATAATGGATATTTGGTAAGACAAGTTGACTCAGATCCTCCTTACTATTCAGCTCCAACAGGAAGGTGTTTGCTAGGCCAGGTTTACCTGTACATGAAAGAGTGTTTCCTCTGTATTTACCAGTCTGATATGAGCAAGGTTTGTGCTTTAATTTTTGCCTGGGGAGAGCTTTTATAAAATGACTTATACACATGAATAGAAACGTGACTTTGGTATGGTACTACAGTTAAGTTCTTAAGAAAAATAAGTGCACTTCTCTCCATCTTATTCTATAAAACTTAAATACTGGCAGTATTTACTGTAGCATAATAGTCTTAGATATGATATTTGTGACTGTTCCTCTCTACTCTGCATTGGTGTGGCCTCACCTCGAGTCCTGTGTGGTTTTGGACACCACAATGGCAAGAAGGATCTAAAGCTGTTAGAGAGCACCCAAAGGAGGGACAGGAGGATGGCCAAGAGCCTTGAGGGGAAGCTGTAAGAGGAGCAGCTGAGGGCACTTGATGTGTTCTGCTGGAGGAGATTGATGTCAGAGCTCACCAGGGTCTGCAGGTCCTCACAAGGGGCAGCTCTGATTTCTGCTCTGGGGGACCAGGGACAGCAGCCAGGGAATGGCTGGAGCTGTGTCAGGGCAGGCTCAGGTTGGATCTCAGCAAAAGGTTCTTCCCCCAGAGGCTGGTTGGGCACTGCCCAGGCTCCCCAGGGCAGTGGGCACAGCCCCAAGGTTGCCAGAGCTCCAGGAGGGTTTGGACAATGCTCTCAGGGACAGGGATGTCTCTACAGGGCCAGGAGTTGGACTGGATGATCCTTGTGGGTCCCTTCCAACTCAGGAGATTCTGTGATATGTTCTTATAACTGACTGAATTATACTCAAATGAGATTCTTAGAAAACCAGGATGGTCTGAACTGGTGTCTCAATGCCTTTGTTTTAACCTTCTTTTTTCCTTATTATATGCAAATCCTCAGTGTTTAGTTCACCTGAGGATTCAGGGATTTACTTTATGGGTACACTTAAACTTTCCAGTGCCTAACTTGTCATGGGAATTTAGCATTCAACTACAGCTCCTGGAAACTTCCTGCATGTCTACATCTGTAGGACCATAGTAAGTGTGGCCTCTTCACTGCCACCTCCCTTTAGATAACCTGTTGCATAGAATTTTGTAATAAATTACTTAGTTTTTATAGAATCACTACTCAGAATTTAAGGAGAAAAGACAAAAACTAGTGGGTTTTAACTCTTACAAGTTTCAATTTCTTTGTGCTACTTTGTGAATACTCACATCCTTGGCTGATATACTTGCATCAAAATTGATAATTTAGGATATAGTTGACGTCCCCTAATTGGGAATCAAATTACTAATGGTATGCTATACAAATGCTTTACTAAGAGTTACTGAAGTGTCACTGTTTCCCACAATGTTCACTACAGTGTTGTCAAATTTGGGAGCAGAAAGGCCGAGTCAGCAGCTGCCCTTCAGTAACTGCTTTCTCTGCAGTTACACCAGGCTGGGGGGCTGTGAAGCTTTGTGTGTAGCTCATCTTTGCCCTGTATCCCACACCCCACACAACATGTGAATGTTTGCAGGGCCCACAAAAATCCCTGTACACCAGAAATGAAAAGGTTAACTGTGGACTGAGGAGGGTTGGATGGAGGAAGCCAAGAAAACCATTCCCAGTCCAGAAAACTGTCCAGTGGTTTGTGCTAAGGAAACACATTTGCTTTTTCTCTCACCTTATAATGGATGCTGGTATTAAGGTGACTGCATTGCAAATCCTCTCCAGATAATTTGGGCAAGGATCAGAATAACTCTAGCAAACACCGGTTGGAGCCCAGAGTGATGCAAAACATTAATAAAAAGATTTTTTGGCTAAGTTCCTCCAATCTGGAGACTATAGAACACAAATTTGGGTTGCAGTCTAAGGAACATGCCTTTTACACACAGACTGTGTTTCCAAAATGTGGGAATACTCTTGTTGGAAAATGCAGCTTCAAGTTGACCTGCCTTAGGATTTCAAGTTTAGACAATACAAGCTTTGAAAATCTGTAGATGTGTGTCAGAAAACACAAAGATTGTGGTTGTGGTTGTGGCTGAGCACGGAGCAGAATGATGGGCACTTTAGTCGGTGTAAATTTATGGCTGGAACAATTTACCTTTGGAATAAACAGTTTAATGGATAGCTGGAAGGATTAAAGGATGCTCAATCCATCAGATTAAACATGTCATTCTTGCTGGTGAATGGTGCCATTATCTCACTGGGAAGTGAACATTCTTTCAGAGTAGATGTTTTTGCTGCGTCTATCGACAAAGGCTTCCCTACTTCGGGCGGCAACACCTCGGCCCTGCTGGAATTGCTGGGGCTGGGGGCAAAGCTTCCATTGACTTCGGTGAGTGGGAGGCTTACCCCGTTATCTCCCTGTGGATGAAAGCCCTGGGCAGCTCAGCTGTCTGCAGCTATTTGCCCTCTGAAGCAGAAGAACGAGCCCAGGACCCGCCTGCGGGGTCCGAGGGCCGATCCTTGGCTGGCTCTGCTCTGGAGTTTACATTCTCATCCTGCTGAGTGGTACTGAAAGAAAGAGTGAGATAACTCGGGCTGACACCCATCGATTTTGCCATAAATCAGCACTGTTACACACTCTTCCTGTTAGACTTGGATACCCAGATAAGGAGAAGCTCGTTTGGAAGGAAGACACGAAGAACAGATTTTCCATGGATTGCATCTGGTGATGTGGCCAGTAATTTCCTCCTCAGTGGTTCATATTTCCCAAGTTCAAAAATAAAAAGGGAGTTTATTTTTATTTTTTGATATTTATCTATTTTCTTAACCATCAGTCAGCAGATTCTTATTCTTTCAGTAACTGGTGCAATGCAAGAAGAACCTTTTTCCTTTTTCCTAGATGAGAAATAATTTATAGACTGAGTTTTGTCGTTGTTTACACAGTTTAAAAAAGTTTTAATAGTTTTATTTTATTTTTTTATTTTGAATATTTTAATATAAAATATGTTTTACACAGATTTTAATAAG
The DNA here is from genome assembly GCF_003945725.1 of Corapipo altera. Taxonomy (NCBI): domain Eukaryota; kingdom Metazoa; phylum Chordata; class Aves; order Passeriformes; family Pipridae; genus Corapipo; species Corapipo altera. The sequence continues at coordinate 1,831,229 of NW_020884967.1, read as the reverse complement.
AGGAGGTGTCATGCTAAAACTGTTTCATGGAATAAATGAGGTATAAAGCTTGCAAGTGAATTAAAAACACAGAACCATTGAGTTTGTAAATATGCAAAGCAGATGTCAACAATCATAATGTCAAATTATACCACAAAGGACTTCTGAGAAGTTAGAAGAGTTATCCTTTCATATCCAGGTATCTCCCTTCCCCCTTCCCAAGTGTTTTAATGAAGTCTGAATTTCATTAAAGCATTGAGTTGGCCTGATTTGAGGGGCTAGAGGTTATTTTACAATGGTACTGGTTAAAGACCTACCTGATCCATGACCTGACTTAAACATTGAATTCGTTCATTCCTAAGTAATATTCATTCAAAATATCTAAGGTGGAGAGGATCATTTTTTCCTGACTCTAGGAAAGAAAAGTAAAATACAATTATTTGGGGTTTATTATTATTTTTGCTTTGGTTTTATTTATTTTGGTTTTATTACTATTTATTAATTTCCTTATTTGTCGGTCTGGATATAAAAACATGATGTAATTCAGAGAAAACTCTTTAATTCTGATTTTACATCTAGTGATATTCCCTGACTTTTTCTGCAAGCCAAGAGGATATGTATAGACAGACACCATAACTCAGCTTACAATCCATAGTTTACCAGGCTCAGGTAATTTAGTTTTGGTTTTAAGTCCTTAGCTTTCCAGAGTAACTGAATATCTGTGTTAACCACTCACCTCTGCTCTGTATGTGGTGGTGTTACCAGGCATCAATTACCTGCCTTGCACTGACAGACAGTGATACCTTCAGAAGTTTAACAGCCCTTTAATGTCTTTCTTTTTTTAATATATTTTATTTAATGATAACCTCATTATTATGTAGGATTTCTTCTAATTCTCCTTGTGCCCACGAAGGTTTAAATTTACTGTGTTTCTCCTAAAGCTATGGAATATGAATTTTTGGAAGAGAGATGTGATCACTGGAAATGTTTTTAAGATTAAATACATTGTATTTGTAGTTCATAGAAATATTTGCACAGAATCACTGAGGTTGGAAAAGCCCTCCCAGACCATGGAGTCCAACCTGTGACTGATCCCCCCCTTGTCCTCCAACCCAGAGCACTCAGTGCCATGTCCAGTTGCTCCTTGGACACCTCCAGGGGTGGGGACTCTACCAACTCCCTGGGCAGCCCCTTCCAAGGTCTGACCACCCTTTCCAGGAAAAAATTCCTCCTGATGTCCAACCTGACTCTCCCCTGGCACAGCTGGAGGCAGTTCCCTCTCCTCCTGCCCCTTGTTCCCTGGGAGCAGAGCCCTATCCCTCCCTGTTCCCCCTCCTGTCAGGGGGTTGCAGAGCCAGAAGGTCCCTCCTGAGCCTCCTTTTCTCCAGGCTGAGCCCCCTCAGCTCCCTCAGCTGCTCCTCACAGGACTTACAAGTTTTCCCAAGTTGTCACACCGAAAGTTTGACTGTTTACTCCCAAGAGAGTGTTTTTCCTAATAAACATGTCATTGGTCTGTGTCTCCTATAGAAAGGCACAGCAAACCTGACAAGGAACAGAATTATCCCTGTCATAAATGCTTGAAAAGGATATCTAATAAATGGAAATAAAAAAACCCCAGGAGGGTCAGTCATCCCTTTCCTGAAAAGCATCCAAAGCACCCAAAGAGCCTTTATGGGAGCTAAAGCTCTTGGTTTCCTCAGTTCTTCTGCCCTGGGTGAGCCCTGAGCCTGCAGCTCCTGATTGTTCAATATGCAGAACTTCAGGTCCTCCTTCAGAAGCTGAGCCCACCTGCAATAAACCCACTTTGAGGGGGGAAAGGAGGCACATTGCAATATTTATGGGCAAAGGAGGAAAGTCTAAACTTTGCCAGATTAGAAAAATTCCTTGAGTTAATTAGGTGGAGAGATAATATTTAGAACAGCCCTCTCATGTGAAATGTGGAAAGTGGATAATAACGTGTAAGGAGAGAGAGAGGAAGCGGGATTTTGCTTTTGAGAAGTGGAGAAGTAGGGAGAGACACAGAGCATGGGGCAGGCTGGAGCAGTTAATGAGAAGTTGCAGAAATGAGCAGGGATGTCTGAAGCTGGAAATTTTATAATGGAAAGTCCAGCAGTCACTGCTAAAATAAATTATGTGAGTGCAGCGTGTGAGATGTTTCATGGGGGTGGTATGCTGGAGAAAGCAGGGTTCCCTTTGGAATATTTTTTTCTTTTCTTTTTTTTAAGAGAATTATATATTATGCTGCAGTTGATTTTGCTTTATTACTTTAAAACTCAAACAAGGGCAATTCTGCAGCAGTAGTTTCGTGGGTGTCATGCTGTTGACTAGCTTAAATATCAAATGGAGCACTGGGGACAAAAGCTCATTTTAAACCTACAGGTGCAGAAATTTATGGAAAGATCCATTTATCCTAAGAGGCTGTGCATTATGGCAAATCTAAGGTGGGTTTTACAGACCTGTGCATGCACAGTATAGGAATTTTCAGTATAGGAATAATCTAACAGAAGGCACAAGTGATGGGAGTGATAACACTTTTCAGTAGGAGGAGTGCTCTTAATTTTGATCTCCTGCAAACACAGCCCAGCTTTTGGACTCCACTGGAGTCATGGGAGCTCAAAATTCATGCCCCAGTTTGGCAGGAACAGGGTTCCATCTGCGTTTGTGGGGCTGAGTAGTTCCACCTCCATCCCCACTGCAAAGGGATGAAAATCCAGTCAGTACTGGCACGTCCTTAGTTACTCACCCTCCCCGTTCAGTCCTGAATGCAGGAAACATTTTTGTGTCCTATTTACTCTTTCTCGACTTGGATCTGGGCAGTAGTATAATAACAGAAGATTAAATGATGCTCAGTCAGTCATCAGATTTCATACTGTGGCTATTGGATCATCTTCCCTGGTTTTCATCCGTTGTGCACTTCACAGAGAGCTGGGCTGGAGCGGGGGCTACTTCCAACACAAATTGTAATCACTCGAAACAGTCACTGCTTTGGAATCTGCACAGTTTTATTTCCATCTGAGATGCAATTTAATCATTAAGGGCATTTTTTTAGCGCCAGTGTAACATACCTTCATAGGAGGAAGTTGACCCCAATTTTGTAAGCGGGTGTTTATGAAGTCAAAGGTGGACTCTTAAACAGACTTAGAAGCTGGGCCAGCAGCAGAATGCCCAATCTGGCACACACAGGAGAAATTATCCACGATTAAAGACTTTCTGATTAATATGGCTTATGTGCCAAAACTGCACATGCAGCGTATGATCTCAATTAGAGTGAAACCTAATTCTTCAAGGCTAAGCTCCAGATTCATTCTGTAATTTCTTCTTTGTTTAACTTGGACATTTTTTGACAACAGGATTTAAAAGAAATGTGGGGGGAGGGTGCAGGACCCCCCCCACCATTAGAAATTGCAGTTCTGTAGAAAATATCTTTCTCGTGGTGCTGCTCTGAATACCTTGACTATTTAATTTTTAGAAGGGTTGTTGTGCATTCCTCTAAGGCACTGCCTTTTAGTGTTGCTAATGGAGCTGTAACAGTTTTTGGGAAAGAATGAATACTCGTGTGCAGGTTTTCTGCTGAAAAAGTAACTCCTGCCAAAGAAAACTGCTTGAAGGTGGAAAGGAATAAGTATATAATCACGCCACTGTCATTACCTCTGATATTAAGAAAGTAGGAAATGTCAAAGGCCTGTAAGAAAAATAAGTTCAAGTTTAATGAGTCTGCTGGAGAGGAATTATCAACATTAATCATTTAGCTAGTGGACTAACAGACCTGGCATCAATAGAATAACTTTTTCCATCCTGCTTTAATACACAGCAGTTGCTCCAGCTTGTTTCTGAGACTTTTTTTTTTTTACCACTAATCCCAAAACATCCTGGAAACACAAACTTTAATGCACCAGTATCTCTGCATTTCAAGGGCTCTTCCAAACCAATATTAGTACTACTTAGAGAGAATTCAGCAGTTGGGCTCCTCGTGTGTGGGAAATGGACTCCAAGCCCCAGAGAATCAGTGTGGGGAGGGTTTTGAAAGCTGCTCAGTAGAGCAGGGAACAGAGTCCTGGTTTGCTGTGTGCACCAGGGGTGCTGCAGGAGGCAGGTAAATCTGTGCTCTACAGGGAACATTTTTCAGGAGCAGTGCCAACTACAGAACTGATGCTGCAGTCCAGTGTGAAGTGGCCCTAGAGCCTTTTCTCAATGAATTGCTAAACCTTGAGAAAAAGTTGCTTTTTCAAGGAAAAGAGACAAGGACATGATAACATGTCAAATGTCAAGTCAGGTTTTGCTTGCCTGGGTCTCCTCAATGAGTGCCACCCTCTGCTTGCCCCCCTCAAACCACTGCCTAGGGCTGGCTTAGGCTCAGGACCAGTGGTCTTCTGGGGTGGGAAGTTTCATCCTGGAGGGCAATTGGAATTGTCACAGTGCATAAAGCAACAGATTCAGAATTGCTTTGTATGGAGATGCCATTTAAAAAATATATATATTTTTAGGGAGTCTTCTGCTTTAGAACAGGAGAAAGTGGTTTGTAAACTATAGTAAGACAAATTTGGAAGAGGTGGTGGCTTCAAAGTCTAGAAGGGGTCATAGTTTCAGTGCAGAAAAGTTGGTTTGGGGGGGTCTGTACGCTTTTTTAAAGAGGTATGAGTTGATTTATAAAGAAGCCACGCATGTTACAACATTTTATAGCTTCCATATTCCTGGGTTTTATTTAAATAATAAAAAAAGCTAAAAGTTGTGCCTGCAGACATGTGGGCAATCCTTCCAAAAGGGAATTTTGAAAATTCACAGGCTAACATATTTTTTGACGTTCAAGGGGACCATTGCAGTCAGGTGTAATCTGACCCCACTTTTCATTTTGCTGATGGATTATTACGTTTAATCTGGTGGAATTACAGGTAGGTACTATCATGGGGTCCCTTCTAACTATCATGAGGTCCCTTCTAACAACAGACAAACCAATGTTCTGCCATTGCACACAGCATGTGGCTCAAGGATGGCATTTGCTCTTTCCCAGGAGTGGAGATGAAGAAAAAATGTGGTTTAACTGGTAAAAATGCCCCAGTTCCTGGTGCTCCTGCTGTTCAGCCAGGCAACAGATGATGCACAAAACTGCTTCCCTCATCCAGGAGGAATCAGCTGCCACTCCTGAAATAATGTCACATCTTGAAATGCCTCTTTCCTTGCTCTGTGCAGTGGCTCCAGTGGAGAGCTTTCCATTGACTTCAGACAGCTGAAGGACTGGGCCATCAGCTGCTCTCCTGTTCCATGGTAACACAATAATTCTTGTGGCTTCTGCGTGGCTGTGGCAGATATTTTCTGTGAAATGGAATCCATATGCTGGGGTGACCCTTAATGAAACCCTCTCTCTAATTGCTGTATTAAGCTCACTATTTCCTTGTCATTGTTTACGCTTTTAAATCTATAATATATTCCAAATTAAGTATGTTTGAATGACAGCGTTCTGATCTAATTATGGACTTTATCATTGATTAGCCCAGACAATCTAAACATAAGATCTGGAATGGCTTCATGAATAAAACCAGGCAGAGACAAGGTTCTTATTCTAATAAAGTAAAGCTAAATAGAAGTATTCCATTAAGTAAATTAGAACTTCTGACTCCGTAATTTTGCAGAATAGTAGCAGTGTTTTCTAGACTAAATAATTTCCAGCTAAATAATTTCCCAGAGAGATGTCTCTTAAAAAAATTTCTAATTCTTTATGTAATTTAATTTTTAATTTCTTTTTCTTCTCCAGTTATTCAGCATGCTCAAAGCAAAAATGAATATTACACAGTTATTACACAGTAATTACACAGTAATTAGCATTACTGTGTTTTTGATATCGGTGCTTGGTTTTGTTTAGAAATTTTCTCAATTTATAAAGTTAACACAGTCAAGAAAGAAACAATGGGCAAATGAAGTTGGGGGGAGTGTGAACAAACAAAAGCTCCTAAGAACCTTCCAGTGTTCACAGCTCTGCAGTGTTGGTGATGTCAGGATTGGAACAAGGGAGACCTTAGAAAGAGGGGAGGAGAGGAGATCCAGGCAAAGAGGATGATTGTAAAGGCACAGACCTGTGAAAATTGAGAGCAAACAAAAAGCCCAGGCAAGGGACTCGTGGGAAGATGGATGGAGGTGCTGGACATGTGTGCGTGGTAAGCTCGGCCAGGAGGAATTACAAAGGCAAACCAGAAGAACTGTAAGATTTGAGAGGCAAGGACAGGAGCAGGCCTGGAGTTGTGGAAGGAGACAGTTATAAACAAGGGGTCCTTGGCTGAGGAGGGGAGGTGACAGTGTGAGAGCTGGGGAAGGAGGAAGCTGCACAGCTCTGGGGGCAGTGTGTTGGTAACAACGGCAAGGATGGGGAGTTGGGCTTTGGAGGTGCTGAAGAGGAGCTGACTGACTCCCACGACAGGCTGAGCAAAGAAACGCAGAGAAGACAGTGAGGATGCCACCTGAAGAGTGTGAAAAGTTACCAGTCCCTTCACCCCCTTGCTGGTCGTGACCTGGAAGCAGAAGAAGGTTAAGGTGTGGCAGAGGCTGTATGTTCTTCTCAGAAGAATGGTTTAGGAACGCTGGCACACGAGTGTAGTAAAAATGTGGAATGAAGTGGTGCTGGTATGTTGCTTCAAGAAAGACATGAAATGAGAGCATAAACGGACCAGGAATTTATAAATTATGCATTCCCAAGCAAGAAAGAACCAAGGAGCAGAAGATGCTGGTGGTCAAGCACAACGGACAGGCCAAAGAGTGGGCCATGAGGAGCAGAGCTTTTACACAACCACACACACGCCCGTGGGGCTTCTGGTGGGGGGCAGGTTGGAACTGGGTTGTGCATGACCAGGAAGGAGGTACTGCCATGCTGTAGTGCACTTCAGATGAACAGAACACAGAGGCAGCTGAGGCAGCAGTTTGCCAACAGAAGGGTTTACTCAGCATTGTATCCAAGGAAAGCAGAACTGGACATCTGGTAGGGTGAATGACACGGACACTGTGCAGAGTTGGGGCACTTTCAGAGGTATTTCCACAGAAGAGGTGATTTTCTTGTGTTTGCTTCAGCCATGTCCACACTCTCATCTCTATTTGATGATGATACTCTGGTAAGTGTAATTTTTCCAGGCAGCAGTGAATTCAGGGCTGGGTTCAGCACACTAAATCCTGCAGTGACAGCCTCCCAGAGCCTGGGACATTGCTCTGGGTTGGTCAGCTCCAACTTCTCCCCTGTGTTGACATAATTTCTTCCAGAAGGAGTTTATAATGCCACAACAAAGTCATTAGATTCATGTGTTTGTGGCACAAGAAGGTTTTGTATGACTCAGTGACCACGTTGGGCAGTTCTAGACAACAAAAATTTTCCTGCCTTCCTCCAGGATCGCCAATGGAGGGACTTCCCAGGGAGTTTGAACCTCACCTATTGTCCAAGGAAAGAGAAGGTAGGACAGAAGAGTGGGAGTAGCTCTCACCACAGAGCTCAAAGGCATGGCCAGAAACCTGGGTCACAGTCTCTGAATTTCTTTATGCTGATGCAGATCAGGGGTAATTGGCTGGAGATCATTTTATAGCAGCTGCAGTTTCTTAAGCAGCCCAGTGCAATACGTGTCACCTGACTTTATAAGCCTGATATTGCCATACTCTCACTTCTGGAGAGCTCTGTACAGGAATTACAGCACAGTTTAATTTACAAATCATTACTGTGTTTAGCCATTACCAGTACAAAGTAGTTACTTTCTCTGTGCAATTGAAGCCTAATTTTCATGCCATCTGAAACTTTCAGGCATCAGGTAACACTTTATTTTATAAGGAAAAAAATAACCATTTATTTAAATTGTAAAATCTGTGTATTTACAGAGTGGCTGGTTTTGCTCTTCAGGTTTCACATCAATTACATTGGAAGCTGTTTCAGAAAACCTGGGCTCTTATTTCTGAAAAAATAAGTTATCAGCAATTGCTTCCTATGCTTGCATAATTGCTTAAAGAATTGTACTCTACAAAATGAAGGCAATTACCCTTTAATGCTGCTGCCTAATAATTCTGGTAGTTTGTTAATCCACAAAGAGCACAGGGGCTGTAAAAGCTGTGGAACTCCAATATTGAGGGGATGACCCAGAGCACATTTCTTGTGGGGTTAATATGGAAATGCATTTGCACATCAGGGAGAAAAAGTGCATTCGGAGTTAATTTTGCTTTTAAGCAGGGGAAAGAAAAAGTGGTCGTAAGCATGGAGAAGGCAGCTGGTAGGAGTTGATTTGGAGAAGTTTTGTACATTTCTTTGCTATTGGCACCTCCTTTTGACTTCTACCTTGAAGCCCTTGACAAAAAAAGTGATAGCAGCCTTGCAGAGCTGAGCTGTAGATGCCTCTTGCAAATCCATCTACACGTAGCAGTGGTGGGAACTGGGGGGAATGCTCAGGACTCAATGGCAGGGACAACGATTCTTCCCTGTGACAAGAAGGTTTCAAATAGAATTGCCAAATGATTTTTCCTCTTAAAAATTGCTTCCTATTTTATATAAGGTCTGGTTTTATGAATAACACTCTCTGCACGCTTCATGTTGCAAATATTTTATTGCATGAAGGACTTGCATTCTTCATGGCACTGCCTAGTCTGTAGGTTTTTAAAAAAATTATTAAAAAAAGAGTCAAAGCTGCCTTTATTAAAACCTGGACTATTGAGATAGGTGTGATCTTCCTGGAAAGGAAGGTTTTTGAATATCCATTTTTTTTCTGGTAGGAATAGTTTTGGTCTTTTGAGTGAAGCGCAGTTTTCCTGTCCATAGGTAAAAGTCTGCAGTAGGGGCTGTGAATGGTTATTTCTTCGTGAAATTTCTACCTTCATGATTTTTTTTGTTCCCAGAATGTACTCTGAGTGCAGTCTGTGTGCAGCCTTGGGCTTCAGAGACTAACAAAATTTAAATCAGTTTTATACAAATAGTTTTGGTCAGAGAAGCTCAGTCTTGCTGAATTAAGTCCAAAGATTGTAAAAGGTGTTTAATTACACTATGTCATTAATTAGCCCCAATATTCCTGTCAAAAATATTCCCTTTCTAAGTACCTTACACTCTGTTTTTCATAGTTAGCAGAAAGACTTAACTCACTGGTGCTGGTTCTGTCTTCTCTTTGCTCTTTCCCTGTACCTGGATGTTCCTCTGGCAGTGATATCCACTTTTTGAACTTTTTCTATGGTTTCTTCTTTTCCACAGCTACTAACTTCAAAAAGTTGCTTGAAAGTTGCTGCAGCCTTTATGTTGTATTCTTTCCTACAATTATTTTTTTATTTTATTCACCTTCTCATGCATGGTTATCTCTCACCTGCGATTCCTTCTGATTCCTCATGCTCTTATGCAGGATCACAGATTGCTGGGGTAAGGACACAGGTTTAGAGGGTACATGTGTAACAAAAGAGATGACATCAGCTGAGAGCAATTAGATGTTGGCTTCATAAAGCGATAACGAATATCATAAAAAATGCATCTGTTATTTTTCCATATCAACTCATAAAACCTGGGATCCACAAATTAATTTTGTTCAGGCTTATCTAATAATCAATATTTTATTTTTTGGTGACATAAAGTTGAATAGGAGAGATCTAACCAACAGTTCTAGAAACCACTGCTGTCTGTTTATGGCCCTCTCTAAGTCTTCTGATTTACACCCTTTCCATCCTATTGGAGATCCCTCAAGGACAAAGCTCCTCTAGAAAGGTGCATTTCTGGCAGGTCAAGTCAGGAGAAAGAACAGAGATGAGCAGCACACTAAGGAAACCTCTTGCCAAAGTATTTCCTAATCATATGTAGAACTTTCTGATAGGAGTAGGTAAAAAGTCCCTGCTTCCTGCAACTTGGATTTTGTTTTGTTGGTTCCCCCCTTTCTCCAGGCTGTCCTGGGTCACACAGTAATTTGGTTTGGTAGGAATCACACTCTACCCTATTTTTGAGGATAGAGACGAGTGCTTTGAGGTGTTCAGTGATTACAACCACACACGTGCTGCCTGTTAACACCCTCGGTCTGGGGTTGTTGTTCTCTTCACCAGCAGATGGAGACCCAGATCGTGGCTGGGGCTGCTGGGCCCTCAGTGGTCAGCAGGTAATCACTGGTTGCCAGTGGATTTCAGGGACATGTCCACGTGCTGGTGCCTTTGAGGTCTGGTTCCAAACCTGCGCACCTGGAGGCATCTAATCTCTCCTAGATTTTGGCTGAAAACAAGGACAGCAGAAGCAAGGATGAGGTAGGTGGACACTGCTTGCTTCACAAACGCTTTGTAGAGGTCCCTCCCTTCTTTCTGTCTGTGTTAATTGGACAACAGGAGTCACAAAGCACTGTAGGAGTCTGTAAAAGTAATATAATGCCTGCAGAAAGCCATGTATTGGCTGGCTGCCCAGGAGGTGTGGTCTGTCTGACTGCTTAAACTCCACTTATCCTACTTTACAAATCTTTAGTACTCTCTGGATGTTCTTGCTTGGTTCACAGCCTTGGGTGGGACAGAATGTGGGTAGGTTGCCTGTTAAAAAATTTACAAAAAAAAAAAAAAAAAAGGAAAAAGAAACCCTATTATTTGGTTTTAATTTTGCCTGTTCAGACAACCTGACTTTTGGGAAATCATACGTCTATTGCAACAATTGAACCTCCAGCCATTGTATCACAGAACACGGTGTTCTGTGGAGCATTGTTCATACTAATGGAAATTAGAGGTGGAAAAGTTGGAAATGAAATACTCAACACCCAGGTCACATCCTGCTGGGGGCCTGAGGGATGCAGTCCATCTTCAGGTGCTGCCCTGTCTTTAGGAACCTGAAAGTCCTGTCAGTCACGTTCAGGTAACACTAAAATGGTTGCTGAGAAGTTCACACTTCTGGTTTTGAGCATGGGCAGCATGGAAAAAAATGTGTGGGAGAAAAACGTGGCCAGATGATTTCAAAAATTCTAGGGTTTTTAACAGTATTGAAGTAAATTGTGAAACTTCCACCTACTTGAAAGAAAAGGCTCAGTGATGTTAAAAGGGGTTGAAGGGCTTGTTTCCCAAAAGGATGGCAATGCTTTAAACCAAGCTAAAGCTTAGTTGCAACTCACCTTTCTACAGGTACGAGCTGTTCCCAAACACAGCCATGCCAAAAAGCTGAAACAAAAGTATTTTAACTGTTTAAGTACAATATTTTAAAAGATGTTGTAAAGCCTGCCAAACATTAGGCTTTGTGTATATAGAACAATGTTAAAAATGAGGAGCTGGATGTGCTACAAGAGTAGCCAAACCTAGTCTGGGAACTTCATTTTTAGTAACTGAACGCTAATGATCTCTTACGTGTCCTAAATAATGTGTATGGGTGCAGACTGACAATATTCCAGACCTGTTTTCAAATAACAGATATGTGAGAATTAAGTCAGTTTTTATGTCTCTCTGTAGGAATGGTGGGAAAAGAACCTAAGAAAATGCATCTTCTGGAAATGATGGGACATTCTGTGATGTTTTTGACATATATAGGAGACTATAATTAGAGATTTTTCATACTTTTCTTAAAATGTAAAGCACCAATTTCTGTAAGAATTAAATGACAAATATACAACAAGTGACCAGGTATTATCTGTATTTCTCTAAGGCACAGCTTTAACCTCTCAAAACCCAAGCTCCATGTACAATTTTTATGCTTTTTTGGCCTTTGACACTGCAGACATCGTGTGACTTTCTTGTATTTTCCCTTCGAGACACACACAGGAGAATCGTGACCAATTTGCCAAATAGTGAAAAAGAAGGGCTTGAATTTTTTTCCTGTGCTTGAACGTTATGTCTAATTTTCCTTTCATTTCTTTGGTAAATATAATTTCAGCTTTTAACGTGTTTTTTGTTTTGGCTTTTATTGGCTGACCTGGAAGTCTGCTGACACGGCACCTGTATTTACACACCATCCACACTCACATCCAGGAGCTCCAGAGCTGATCCAGCCAGATTTATATGTCTGAAGGATTCTGAATTTCCTGATTCTTAGGTTAGGAAAGGAAAGAGAGGGCAGTGATAAATAAATATAGGATCTGGGAACCCACTGAGAAGGGCACAGCAGTGAGTGGTGCTTTCCAGGCTCGCAGTCAGACGATGTGTTCAGGAGGGTATCCACCTTCAGACTCCTTGGATTCCTGGGCCACCTTCACCTTCCACAGTTTATTGTGGTAAAGGAGGAGTAAGTTGGTAGGTTGTGAGCCAGAGCCTTGCAGATCTTTGTTGGATGGTCCCGGGATGGGCAAGGGACCGGAATTATTCCATGGTCACTGCATCCAGCAGGATTTCAGTGGTCAGTGTTGGGCCAGACCTGACAACTTCAGAGTAGTGGGGCCAGGGATTTTAGCTGGGGTAAATTCCAGAAGTGATTTTCAGTTGAAATGCTGTTAGTTTTAAACACACACACACACACACACCCCCGCCACCTTGGATGCTGGCAGCTCTGTTTTTAGTATCCCAGGATGTCAAACACTTGTTTAGCAGTTTAAGTCCTGGTGATTTCACCCAAGAAGCAGACTTTTATTCCAGGTAATAACAGCATTTACATTTGCATTTAGAGTATCCAATGCACTGAATCCAAGCCAATGAATGATTTTTTTTCCTGTGATTTTAAAATTGTCAGCACCAACAGCTCTTCCTCTCATTCTCCCTGCAGACCTAAATACCAGTGCAACCAAAATTCAAGTGCAAGTTTTGTCTGGGACAAAAGTTAACCGTGTATGTAAAGGGAATTCAGAAAGGGAGCACCAGCGGTCAGTGTGTTCCATCCAGCCTGTAACTTCATTCTTGTGCATATATAAGAACTGACAAAACCAAAATCCTGTTTTGGTATGTGGAGAAAATATTCACCGTAAGAGGAAATGAAAATTATTTAGATTAAAGTCAAAACAACAATTTAACATCTTTTTGTGTACACAAACACTCTTCTGAAAGTCACAAATCACAGATGCTGGATGTTCAGAGTCGGTTTAAATGCTACTTACCTAAAGCCTGGAGATGAGAAACATGTGGCAGACCTTTTTTACAAAAGTTCAGGGCGGGAGGGGAGTGAGAGGATGTTTGCATCTGCAGGAGGAGGGCCTAAAAATACTCTGAAAGCCGACAGTTCACTTAAATCATTAATCCTACATTGAAGACATTTCCACATTTTAATGGACTGCAATTAAACCCAATATTTCTTAATACGAGTGTCAGGTGTTTTCAGCGGTGATGCAAATGACTGCTTAGTGCTATAATTCCGAAGGGGAAGGCATTGAGACCAGGCTCATTTGAACAGCCAACTATAAACAAGAGCACATAATTCCATCTGCTTTTTGGCAATTTGTTGTTCCTTTTAGGTTCTCTTTCCCCGTTTGTCTTGTGGACACAGTTTGCAGGAAATGTCAGCCACGGTGATTGATGGCATGAGATTGGACGTACTGACTTCATGCTTTCATAAAGCAAGACAGCTGTTGGGAGAAACTTTCCTTCAGGAGCTGGAAAGGTTTAAATTTTCCATCTCTTTGACTATTTGGCCTGATGAAGGATTGGGTTTTACCAGACAAGTAAATAAAAAGATGGCTAAGATGTACTAGAAGGTCATTCAAATGATCTTTAAATAGCAATTACTGGAGGAGGGTGGAGGGAAAGCCCTCAGCATTCTGAGGCTTCTTAAGTGAGCCCTAAAAAATTATGCTAGTGTTCTCTCAACTTTTTTAACCACTCTGTAAAACAGACAATTTCTAGTGATGTGATTTTACAATGGGAGCTTGTCAGGAGGCAATGGAAGGGATTCCACTGAATTCCCTGGTCATCATCTGAGTTTGTGTGGCTGTGAGATGTTGGCTCCCTTCCCTTCCAGAGTCATGATACACCAGCTTGCAGTTCAGTTTCTTGCTAAAACTAAATATTCTGGTGAAATTTGAATTAATTTGGTTTCTGGATAAACTATTTGTCTCCATCAAGTACGCTTTCCTTCCAAGGCAGAAAGGGGGAAAGAAGTGTAGTGTTCATTTTTACAGTAAAACCTCCATCTGAAGCATATTATTTTATTTAGAGAAACATGTATGTGTCAGATGTTGTGAGCATAATTTTGAAGAATATCAGTAAGTGATGCTTTTATTTATTTTCCCCCTCCATGCAGCTTGTCTGGGGGGTGGGGGAGTGCTAGTTGATAGTTTGAAGGCCTATTAAGTGGGTTCCTGGCTACCCTAATTCTGAAAATCTTTGCCAGATCTGCGGTCCTGCTGGAGATGGGCCAGAACCCAAACTCAGGAACTGAAAAGCCCTTGACCCAAAACTTTGGTGGAGGCTACGTTTAGATGGTGGTTTGAGTCAGACTCCAAATTCCTCTTCAGTCTAGTTTTTTTTACATTCAGTCACAGAATATGTGGCAGTTGCTGCTCAAGGGCTGTGAACAAGCTCTCCAAGCTAGGCTGGGTCTCACTGCATTTTTTTGACAAAGTCTGCAAAGAAAAAAAGTGTCATAAATTGGTAGGAACAATCACAGTGTGCTTTCTATAGAACAGAAAACAAGGAGTAGGTCTGATTGTAAAGGAACCCTGAGCAGCTGAAGAGCTTCCAGCCAGAAGAGAATTGGCAAGATCCTGACCTGCTGTGTTCATCTGCTGTGATAATTTAGCCTAGGCTTTCAAAAGTAAGGCTTGTCCCACGATCATCCTCAAGATAAACCACAAAGATGAGTGCTGGGTTAGATGGAGACTGTGTCCCCAGTCCTGGCTTAAGCAGGAGAGGTCAAACTGGAGAGCACACAGCATTTCTGTGCCCACCCACAGCTCTCAGTGCTCTCATGTACCCTCTGCCTTGCTCATCTCTGAAGTGTAAGTTCAAGGCAAAATGGTCAGCAAACAGAAATACGTGTTTATAGAAGTGGACATGATTGTTAGAAAATTTGATATTGCAGCAAGTCCTAAAAATGACCTCAAAAGAAACTTTAGAAAAGCTTTAGAAGCAGATTGAAAGAGCAGCAGTTACTCTGGGCAGCCCAGGGGTGACATTGGCTGCCGTGGGGATACGTTTTGCAATGCTCTGGGGTAAGAGGATACCAGGGAACTCTGTGGGTCACTTCATTTAGATCCTGTAAACATTTCCATAATCAGTAATCATCTGCGCTGTTCCTTGACTCTGTGTGGATCACTGTAACAGTCTAATCACTTACACAAATACACAGTTCCAACACCACTAATTAGGATTCTGCAGAGCTGGAAGAAAGCCAGTCTATGCTCTACATGTACAATCAATTTATTGTTAAACATTTAAAGAGCTAACTATTTATTTATACCTAAATGAGAATTTTTTCCTTTTTTTTTTTTTCTCTCTCTATGCTTACAAATGAATCCTGAGCATCTTTATACTCAGAATGCTGCATTCAGTCTTCCAGTAACCCTATTTAAACAGGTAGTGTTTCAGCAGAGAGGAATTTAATGCTCTGCCTTGCTTTGGCAGATTGTGGCTGCACGATGATAAATAAGGTTCTGGCAGGTCACTACTCATTTTTGAACCATTGCTGCACTAAATTATCAAAATTCAGTGTGATCAAAGAACTGCTTTACTGTTGCTAGTAATACTTTTGTGGCATTAGTGCCTCGAGCTCCCAACTGAGATCAAGCCCTACAGCCCTGGACATTGTACAGACATCGAGGGAGAGACAATCCACACCCTGAGAAAGTCATAATTAAACTGGCACGAGCAGACAGCACTGTGGTTCACAAAGGCATGACTCAATATTAGTGGTAGAATCTCTAACCCCTCTTTAGTATTGTCAGCCTTAAATGTTGGAATGTACTGCCTATAGAGCATTTTGCTGCCTCAACATATTTTTTTTGAGTATAAATAATTAAACATCACTTTAGAAAGTCCTCATAACCCATAAAGCATCCAGCAAACAATCACACACACTTAAGGCTGTGCTGTGTGCTGCCTAATGATCACTTGATGTTGCATTTCATACCCTTCATCTGAGAAATCTCTGAAAGTTCAAATTATCTAATATAATTAGTCATTTATGCTGCCCTACCATGCTGCTGAATGCTTGCAGAGGATGGATGTTTAGTTGTTTAAAGCAGTAATCATTTTGCAGGAACAAAACAAGTCCTTCATCAAGTTTGTAGGCTTCTAAATTAGGAAGAGGAGGAGGTGTCAATGTAGAATTAACCCCTGTTACTGCACCACTGGGAGAGCCAGCAGCCATGGCTGAGGAGGTGGTTGTGCTATGGAAGGTGTAAGTACAGGGCAGACGTAGCCCCTCGTTTGGATTTGTGGAGAACTCACTGCAACTGAGCACTCATTACACCAATGGCAATAAATCTGGACTAAAAAGTGGATGTGGGCTGGTGAATATTTTGTCAGAGTTGAGAACATGAGGAAAGAGATGATGGTTCTGTTGTGACTCCTGAGAACTGCTGGGTGCTCTTCACAGAGAGAACTTGGGAAAGCCTGACTGTGACAGGTGACAAAATATTGTGGTTTATCCTTCAATGTTATTAGATGTCTATAATATCAAAAGATTCAGAGAGGAAAAGCAAGCATAGAGTTGACTGAAGTTGTTTTAGGTACAGAACAACTGCCACTTGTCAGTACCGAGCAGAAAGAAAATAGGGGGTTTGGATTACTGATAAACACAGTATTTAATTATATTGTTATTTTCCTGGCAGATCCTGAGCTTGTTGTCTAAGCAAGACCTTGCCTCGTCCCTCTGAAGGTTAGGAAATATATTTTAAATTGATAGTATATTTAAATTGACTGAGACCTTTAGTGTTGTACTGTTCTCAGCACTGGGATCAGAAATTGTCTAAACTGTTTGTGCTAGTTGTAGTAAAACAACTGAAAACTGTTGTTCATGCAGAAGATTTTACCTCCCCTCATTGTCAAACCTTTGTAGGTAATTGTGTAGCAGAATATATGGCTTAGCAGGAAACTTTATCTTCGGAAGTGTTTGGAAAAACAGACTAGTCTTTAGTTTATTTATTGTGGTACTTGGTGATATAGTTTAGTGTCCATGGTGGGATTTGATCAAAGATTGGATCTGATGATCTTGGAGGTCTTTTTCAACTTGAATGATTCTATGGTTTGGACTTATTGAGGGTTTCTTCCCTCCCCTCCGTTTAGGCACAGTTTGACTGAAATGCTGGTTTCGTTAGTCCAGACTTCTCTTGACTTCACTCAGAACTTTGCCTGTGCAAGGACTGCCAGATCACCTGAGTCCAATGTTGAATTCAACTTTGTACTAAGCAATTGCTTTCCATGTTCAACTTTCCTTGATTCTGAGCATTTAAAGAGACCAAAGCTCTGGGGTTATCCTAGAAAAGCTTTGAATGAAGACTTTGTTGGAGACCGGTCATCTGGAGAACCATCACACACTGTCCACAGACAACTGCCTTCCATAGCACTGGGTCGTAATTAGCTGTGTTTAATTACCACTGAGCTCCTCTAAGGTGTCATCTGCACTTCAGTTCATGATGAGGACGTTGTGCCTGTGCTGACCAGCTGCAGTGAGGAACAGCAGGGTGCTACCTTCCTTTGCTCTGGAGGGGGAGAAGGTCAGCTCTGACTTTCAGGGGCCAGCACTTACCAGCTGTGCAAACCTTTTGATGGGTGAGTTTAGTCAGAAAACAAAGGACTGAGTATTTTGCAAGACAATTAAAATTTCATAAAGGTATCTGATATATTTTCTGAAGGAGGAATCAAAGCATTTGTAAATGACCCTGTTTTAGCAAAATTATTGCTCATTGCCACCAAATAAATTACAAGGGTTGTGAACTATGTACTGATAAATCTTCAAATCTTATTAATAACTTTGCAGGAAATCACAGAATCATGGAATGTTTGGGGCTGGAAGGGGCCTCTGGAGATCAACTGATCCAACCCCACAGCTGAAGCAGGTTCACCTAGAGCAGGTTGCACAGGACTATGTCCAGGCAGGTTTTGCATATCTCCAGAGAAGGAGATTCCACAGCCTCTCCGGGCAACTTGTTCCTCTTACAACTACAGATATTTTTTTTATTTGGTCTGGAACCTGTTGATATTGATTATTAGAAACTTATAATCAAGACTTACATATTGTGTTAAGATAATACAAAAATAATTCTAGATTTTGCTTAGTTTTGTGACAAGACCTGATTTGGGTCAGGGTAGCCTAAGGTATATCTTTATTTGCACTCAGCATCAAGTGAACACAGCCATTAAAATATTTGTGCAAATGCATTTGCAAATGGGT
Organism: Corapipo altera; assembly: GCF_003945725.1. NCBI lineage: Eukaryota > Metazoa > Chordata > Aves > Passeriformes > Pipridae > Corapipo > Corapipo altera. The sequence continues at coordinate 1,813,057 of NW_020884967.1, read as the reverse complement.
AAATAATTGAGGAGTGACACAGAAAGCACAATCACAAAGAACCTTGCAAGGCTCTTTGCAAGACTTTGTAGCTGCAACTAAGGTGTTAAAATGGAATGTGAGAAGAAATTGAGTTGAATCATAGAATATCCTGCACTGGAAGGGACCCATCAGTCCAACTCCTGACCCTGCACAGGACACCCCAACAATCCCAACACATCTCTGAGAGCATTGTCTGAACACTCCCTGAGCTCCAGCAGGTTTGGAGAAGTGACATTGGAAGCAGTTCTGCTTGTACACCAGGAATCTGGGAAGTCTTTAGGCATTTCCCCAAGAAGTCACTAGAGATGAACAAAAGAGGAATGCAAGAAACCTGTCAATTTGATCTTTTTCTTGTCTGTTTGTAGAATCTTAGTGACCAGGACTAGAGCCTGCAGTACCCTTCGGCTGTAAATAAATAGAAATGTTGGCAGCAATTCCTTGTCTTGAGCAGAAGGTGGAGAACAGGGTTTGTGGTTCTCTGCAGCCTTGTCAGAGCCAACAGAGTTGTGTAACAGATGGAGATTTCCAAAACTCACTAGTGTTGTCTCCCTGTGCTTAAACAGTCAGGCAAAAGGAATCCAACACATCACTGACACATAGTACTTCTTAAAAATCCTAAAAATTCTACTAACAAAGGCAGATTCTACAAATCACATTTCCTATAGCCTTAACACTACAAAGTCATTAGAAGGCATTGGTACATTCTATTTTGTGTAAGAATAAATAGTCTGGTAGGGACTGGTTCAGGATCATGTGTTTCTTTACAAACTCCTCCATTTTCTTTGGAGGGTTGGGTGATATCTTCTTTTCCCTCTGTGCATCCATTATTTTTTGTCTGTGATTTGACATGACACTTGAGTAAAAATGAACTTCAAAAATGAACTTCTAGAAAATGAGTGAATTGAGATATCCTTTACCTTTGTTGTGTGGTTAATGAAGAAATTGAAAGCTCAGTAACAGAAAAGCTTTGATTTTTCTTTTCCTTTTTTTTTCCAAATAAGTCAATACCAGAAAAAAAATCTTATTCCTTTTCAGTCATGCTGCCCTACTTCCTTCTCTGAAGTCACCTATGTCATTTTTAGCTGTAACATTACTTCTTGTGATAGAAAGATTATAGTTTAGAATTTTAAAATGGGCAAGTAATACTTTATATAAAGCAGAACTTTCCCTGCAACACTGCAGGCTGTTTGGGATCAAGTTGGGTCCCAGAAATGTGTGGGGGTTGGATTCTGCAGCTCTTCTTAGGCCCATGCAAAGGTGTAAGGGAGCACAGCTACGTCACCAGCATCTCTTTTTATATCTTTTCACACTGTTGTGCAGTTTTTATTGCAGTCTTAAATCAGTATAAACTGATCTCTATCCCCATAAGTAACTCTGACATAGAATTTAATGTATGAATTGAGACACAGAACATAAAGAACAGGTGATAAAATATTACACCCACACTGAGAACATTAAAATGCTGACGTTTGGAACAGCTGGCCTAGCCCTTTTTACTCAGCTGGAATAAGTAGTAATATTAAAGGATTAGCATAACCAACAACAAGTGCTGAAGGACTTGATTTCATTCCAGGCAATAAGAATATTTAGGAACCAGCATTCTGAGCCTTAATCAGCAGAAGACTTTATTTTTTCCAAATATATTTTTTGTAATACTGTCTAGATATGGAAGTATTTATTATGTTTATATCAATTGGATTTTTAATTTGGAAACCTTTGGAATATGAGTTCTTGAGGTATGTTTTCAGGGATTTTATCAATAAATGTTTTTGTGTACCATTATTAAAAGATTATATCCTGGTGTTTTTAAGAAAGGGCTTTCGTTGGTTTACCATTACTAAATTAGAATAGAAATGGAGGAGAAGTAGTTAACCACTAGAAAGCATCAAGATTACATAAGGAGTAAAAGTGGATCCAATTTTTTTGTATACATTTGAGATCTCAAAACTGATTTCAGAGTGATAAAACTTAAAAGAACAGATGAAGAAAATTATGAAGTTTGTGGTGGTGTCTTTCCTAAAATGAGAGAGAGAGACCACAGGGCCTCTGAAAGGTCAGAAAATCAAAGTCTGAATATCAAATATATGATATTTGATATTGTACTCACAGGAGCATCAGTGTAGGCTTTCAGAATGAGAATTTTCCTTGCTGCTCCTCCTAGAGCTTTCTGGCAGTGCAGCAGGAGCAGGAGACCAGCCCTTTCCTCAGGACTTCTCTGTGCATGTCCTAAAGCTCAGAGAAAAGGAGGGAAGAGTGAAGAAAGATGCTCACAACTGGTTGGAAGGAGTAATGAGGCATCTTCAGCTTTGTCTTGGAGTTTACTGGGGTGATTTTGGAAATTAAGATGATATTCAGGGCCTTGACATGTTCGATTTCCTTCTGAGGTGAGGATGCTTCGTGTAATTCTTACAGTGTGCAATTGCAAAGCAATGGGCAAGTTTCAACATTTATAATGGTTTTTTGTTAGCAAATCTCTGGAATTCAAGTAAGAGAATGGGGAGTAATGTTTGCCATTTTTGGCAAGTCACACTGGTTTTGTGGTTTGATTTTCTTCCCTGAATATTTCAGGAGCTGAATTTTGATTCTGGCTTAATTGTTAGGGTCTCCAAGTAGATCAGCCAGCTCTTCATTCATTTTTTAAGGGATGGCTTTCTGAAGTTAAATGAAAACATTCCACTCGTTGAAACATACTTCTGCTTTTCCTTTCTTTGAGGATTCCCTGGGGAAACCAGGGCCAGACTCTGGACTGTGTGTGTCTTCCATGACACTAGTTCAGAATTTGGAGGGTCTGGGAACTTCACTCTCTAAATAGGCAGTGGCATTGTTAAGTTGATGCCCCAAGTTGGGGTGTCCTGTGCAGGGTCAGGAGTTGGATTTGAGGATTCTTGTGGGTCCCTCCCAAGTCAGGAATTTCTCTGGTTCAGCAGTTTTACATTTAAATTCACATTTGATGCTATTTTCTTCACCCCACAGGTACAATGGGGCTGACAGACTGTGGTTTAGCAGTTTTACACAGAGCCATGTGTTTGCAACTTGGTGCAACCAGAAAAGGCTTGTCATCCTCCAGTTTTATCACTTGGGAAATGAGTTTTGTCCAGCTCAGCAGCCAAGGATGGTGCCTCTCCCTCAGCTTTAGATCTTTAACAGGATATGCTCATTCCACCTGCAGGTTTATTTAAAATGAATGCATTGGAAATAGCTGCTAAACTCAGAAAAAGAGGTCACTCATCCTGAGACAGCTCCAGGATATCTGGAGGCACAAAGATTCAGGCAAATAAAAGTTTTGGCAAATAAATATTCAAAGTGCAAAGTGGGAGGAAAAATCCTGATTTAATAATTGGTGCTACACCTACTTGGTCCCATTCCTTAACCCCTTTGGAGCACCATCTCCAGGGCAGTAGCAGCAATCCTGGTGCAGAGGGGATGGTGGAATTGCTCAGGAATTTGGTTAAGTATCTGCATAATGTGTTTTTGGCTTGCAACCATGATGAGACTCCAGTCTTAAAACAATATTTTCAGCGTTTCACTTTTTATTATTTCTGGATTTTCATTTTACATGACAGACAGAAAAAAAAAGATGATCCGTAAACCGTGTCAGCCCTTCTTCCCTGGGAAATAATCCATGGTAGCTTTTCCTGCAGTGCTTTGGGTGGGTTAATTGTTAAACACTCATCAGAGCAGCGAGACATTACATCAGCGAGACACCAAATTGTTTTCTGTGTGTTCCCTTCAGTAACCAGATCCAGCTCTGGGTCCAGCACAGGAAGGACATTGACCTGTTGGAGCAGGTCTAGAGGAGGCACTGAGATGATGAGAGGGGTGGAACAGCTCTGCTGTGAAGAAAGGCTGGGAGAGCTGGGATTGTTCAACCTGGAAAACAGAAGGCTTTGGGGTGACCTAATTGTGGCCTTCCAGTGCCCGAAGGGAGCCAACAAGAAGGAGGGAGACAGACTCTTTACGAGGGCCTGGAGTGACAGGATGAGGGGCAATGGCTTCCCACTGCCAGAGGGCAGGGATAGTTGGGATAGCAGGAAGGAATTCTTCCCTGTGAGCGTGGGGAGGCCCTGGCACAGGTTTCCCAGAGAAGCTGTGGCTGCCCCATCCCTGGAAGTGTCCAAGGCCAGATTGGACGGGGCTTGGAGCAACCTGGGCTAGTGGAAGGTGTCCCTGCCAATGGCAGGGGGTGGAACAAGATAAGCTTTCAGGTCCCTTCCAACCCAAACCATTCTGGGATTCTATGATTCCATTCATCTTGGGGGTCAAAGGCCAAATGGCACTTTTGTCCCATCACACCAATTTCCTTTATGGCATCTTTAATGTAATGTTTGGGTTTTGTTTTACCTGAAGGACTGTCCCAGCCTCAAAACTTTGAGTTTTTCCATCTTTTTCCTTACGATGGATCTGTATTCCATAACTCTCAGATCAGGATGGTCAATGTATGACTCAAATACCCCTATTGCCAAGTCTTGCCCCTGTGAATGTGAGCTCTCTCACAGCAAGTGTTGCAATAAATTAATGAAAAAGAGGGAATTGTTTAAAAACTTAACCCAATTTCTTGGTTGTAATAACAACAACAGCTCAGGAAAGGTAAGATGGGCTTCCAGACAGTCCCATTCCTGCTGAAGTGTGTGTTAATTCTTGACAATAATTGTGATTTATGGGAAGATAGGTGGGATATGGTAAAGAGCTTACACACTGTGGTTAGAAAACCATAGTAAATAGTAACAATTCATTGAAGTTTAGAACTCCATGGTTAATCAGAGGTATGCAAAGTGTTTTATATGGAACACAGACCCTTCAAAACGCAAAGATTTCTCTTTCTCATTATTTTATTCAGAATTTCTGAAAAAATGTCTTAATTTCTGGGATATCTTGTTTGCTACACAAAGCAAAAATTAATTAATTTTCCTTTAAAAGATGATTGATTTAAGAATAAATTATCATTTCGTTCTCACCTTTTTTCTTCTTTTCTGGAAGAAAACAAGTCCCTGACATTCAAGAGAATGTAAAATCCCCAATTAAAAAAGGGGCAATGTTCACCTCATGAAAGGTAAAGCTGTGAAGTTTACAAAGTGACACCATCAATACAGTCATAATGACCTGGGAGAGAATTTCCAGTTTCGTGTATAGGCTGTGTTTTATCACAGGTGTCGTGTCCCACGTGTGCTCACAAGAAGGACACGGATGTTAAAATAACTTGGAGAGGTTAAAAGATTTTCCTTATTTGAAAAAGAAAACACTGACTGTCCGTGTATTCTGTGTTGGAGCTTTAATGTATCCCATTTTGTGAGCATTTTGTGACCATTTAGTGAGCACTTACCTTTACAATAAGTAGTCCAAAAGGGCGCAGACTGTGTAGCTGTTGAGAGATATGTCCTGTTTCCACCAAGGGTAATGCCTTTATTGTTTGTGCATCAAGATATAAAGACTTCTTGTTCACATAATGGATACAGCTGGTTGGGTGGGGGGCAGGGAGGTCCTCACAATAAAAAGGCATTTGATTGCTGCTGGGATCCCTGTCAGTAAAATACTCAAAGATGGTTAATTGGACATTAATGTGTCAGATTTTCAACAAAATAACAAGAAATTTGCCAAAAATAAAGCCCGAAGGAAACACGCCTCCAAATTTTACAACAAAGCTTTGTTTAAAATAGAAGTTAAAGCAGTGAAGATTTATGACATGTTGACATAACTGATGGTAAAGGAGTTGGCTGAAGCTCCGGGTGTGAAGGTCCAAATGAGAACATCTGCATTAAGAAGCTAATTCTCTTAAACATACTGATCAAAATATTAATGCTACATGTAAACACAAGTGCTTTATCTGACAGTGATTTACATTTGGAACGACCTAATCCAGCTATGCACTGCATCTTTATTCATTACCAGCAGCCTTTACTTAACACTTCATGCCCGCTTGCACAGGTGGACAATCTACTCAGAGTGACTATTGTGTTTATGTTATTTTTTCATAAGCAGGGTTTGAAATTTGTCAAACTGCATCATTGTTTAACTATGTGCCAGTCAAAGGGAAATTGCCAGATGGAGCGGCTTTCCCCTAACCTTGCTCCAGGCAATGAAATTACACATAGGCCACAGTCTTATGTCAAGTCTTTAAAAAAAACAACAAAAAAAAAAAAAAAAAAAAAAAAAAAAAGAAGAAGAAGAAGAAAAAAAAGAAAGAACCAGGCCATGAATAGGTATGACTATGTGCATTCACAAAACCTGGCTTTCTTGTGCCACTAATTTTATATGAAGGCTCATGCCAATGGTAAATAAAACTTCATGTCCGTCATGTCACTCATTAACTAGGTGCTCATAATTTATGTATTTAAGGCTTGCTTGTCTGCCAAGCAATCAAACAGTAAACCATGTTTTATAGGTGTTAGTGTTTATAGAAACTGTAAATAAATGTCAAACAAAAAAAATCAGGTTTCAGAAAAATGATCAGGGTTAAGTCATTTATCATTGTTCCAACTGGAAAAATCTGAGAACCTGTCAGTGCCAAAGCAAATGTTTCTCTGGCTTTTTCTAACGTGCAGCTTAAACTACCAGATTGTAGAATTCTATTAGCAGGATTTGATGAAATGGAAAATTTGCAGGTCGTGTGTTTCAGCTGAACCTCTCACTCAGAGAATGGGGTGAGATGGCTCTTCTTTAACGGAGTGGCCTTGCTTTGGTGCTTTTCTTCTCTTTAGGCCTGACACCAACTGTTATTTGTGATGATTTAGGCAGAAGTTAGGCTGCTCTGGAGTGTGGGCAGAGTAGCTCTTTGCAAGTGAAGGAAAGCCAATGTGAACTCCTGTTCCTGAGGTGGGTTTGTTGTGCCTGCTGTAGGACTGTTCTCTTCCAAAGAGGGTACACGAGGAAGAAAGGATGGACAGGCACCTACTTCTTGGGGTTGTCACATTGATGGGCTCCACCCAAGTTCATTCTCACTCAGGAACTAACCTTGTGGACCTCCAGGTAAGCACATTATAGCTGATTGTACCTGTGTCTCTGAAGTTGCATGTTTACATGGCAGTCACTTGTATTTTGGTGAGGAGACTTGACAAAGAGGAGATTTGGATATTGAGAGGCTTTGCTGGTGCACACTGATGCTGCAGAGCAGCAGATGTTGCAGGGGCTGCCTGCTGGGCCCAGAGCTGAGTACAGGATCTCTTCTGAGATGTTTGTGCATCTCAGTGCTCAATATATACCTGATTGGTGGTTCTAAAGAAGAGTATGTAATTCTAACCCTTTCTAGCTTGATTTGTCCCTGGTATTGCACTCTGATGGAGCTCCTTGATCAGTTAGAAGTTCCCAGAGAACTACCTTATAACATGGAACTGGGATGGTGTCATCCAGAGGAGGGAAAGAGAATGGACACCATTAAAGGGGAATGGATTTCAGTGCAAAATTCAGTGGATTTAAATTAAAAAATAAGTAAGCTGCTATAGCCTACAGGAAAAAAAGAAGTGAACAAAGTGTAAGTAAAGATAGTCCTGTTACTGTTTAAAAAAGTGTAATTAAAAAATCGATACAGGCATTCTGATGACCATGAGGGAAGTGACTTCTGCTGTGAGAGTGACTATCAAACTCCCTGTGTACGGGAGTGCCTTGAGTGCTTCGTGGATCTTTCAAAAACTCTTCCTGCCATAGTCCTATTTACCTGTACTGAGAGGTTCCCAGTGAAACTAAACAAAAATCAGCCAGAGAAGCCGGTGCCTCTAGAGCCTTGTTGAAGAGCTGCTGCTGGTGGTGCCATACCTGTGCTCTGATGGGTTTCAGGAGATGTCAGAGGGAGGTGACCCTGGTCTGCTCTGGCTGGATCAGCAGTGCTGCCCTACCTGGCTGTTTCTGGAGTATGGGGCTGCTCATGTTCCCCCACTTCATATTCCCACAGGCTTCCTTCTGCTAACTGGGAGTGCCAGGGCTTTTTGCCAAGTCTATCTTGAGTGTTCAGCTTGTGTGTTTTCAATAGCCAGAGAAAGACAATCCAGCTCTACCTTCATCCTGATCCAGATCCTCACAGGAGGTAAATTGTCTTGGCTCCACTGATGTTGGTTGGGCAGAATGTGTTGATGAAACCTAAAGGTACTGAGGAGCCGTTTGATGTATTATGGACTAAGAATTGTACTACAAAGTGATGACTGTGAAAAGTATAAATAATCTGTGATTGCTGATTTGAAGTCAAGATATTTGTTCTTTTTATGTAGTCAGTCTGTCCAATACTCACCTCAAACTTGCCTATAGGTTTATACTATTGATGAATAACAATTGCACTTCATGATATCCTTTCTATTTTTCTTTGACTTCTTCCTTTATGGTAAAATAAATTCACTTTGAGCCTGAATTATTTTTTTTTTTAAATTGTCATTTCCGTTTTTATTGGTTTTTGCACAAACTTTGAAAAACTTTTGCTAAGAAAATGTGCCCTGGCATGTCTGGCACAGGCCCCTCGGATGCATTTATAGGCCCTGGTTCAATAGCTCTGGTGACAGACCAACTTCAGTATTTCCTTCGTGTTGTTGTGCCCACCATCGATTACTTTAGTTCTGAGCTATTTGAAAACTCATCCAAATGAAACAAATAGGCTCTGAACGTTTTGAGTATGGTAATGTGTGGTATCCAATTTCATGGTATTTCTAGGGAATTTTTTAACTGATGTTATTTCCGTCTATTTGGCCAATTTCTGAGGCCTTCATTCAGGGCTCCACTGCAAACTTTCTGAGCTGTGCTGTGCACCTGTATCAGGGACAAGCCCTGAGGTTTCCACTGAATTCTTACTCAGCAAAACTCCCATCAGCTCTGCTCAGATTTGTGGCTCATGTAAGCCCACAGAAAAGTTTCCCTGATTGCTGAGACTCCTCGTGCTCCTCAGCACAGTTATGCACTGTCTATACAAGGGACATTTTGAATGCTCTTTTGTGGTTCAGTTTGATTTACTAGTTTGTGAATGGCATCTTAAAATATATGGCAACATATATCTATTCCATGTTTTCTTGCTTTCTAAAGATAGTCTCTGATTCTATAACCTTAAAAAAATATAGGCCATAAATGCCTTCAAATAGTTGAGGACATAATTCATGCCTTGTAATACATGTTTTAAAAATCAGGTCTTTTTCTGGCTCATTACCCAGCCTGTAGACTTGATTTTTTTAATTAATGTAAGAACACCTTCTTTATGGCATGTTCATGTTTACCCAAAAGTCACATCATTTTTCAAATTACACAAGGCGTCAGTACTGAGGGTAATGATCTTTATTACTCACATTCCAAAATGAGCACTGCTTTTTTTTTTTTTTCCTAAATCTGTCTAGAAAAGAAGAACTGGGAATGTTTTTCCCCGGTAGCATTTGTGTGCTGGACATGAAAGTCACACAAAGAAATCAGCAACTCTGCTTTTATAGCAGTTGTTCGCAGCAGTTCAGCTCCACCAAGCAACTGCAGTGATGCCATTGATAGTCCGACCTATCCCAAGGCTGTGGGATGTTCATGCTCCTGGTGGCAGCTCCCAATGGATAAGTGGGATTCTTATTTGATCAGAGTAGAACACATGACGGACGCAGCACTGGAAGAGGCACTGAGCAAGTTTGCAGAGGATCCAAAACTGGGAGGAGCTGTTGAGTCCCTGGAAGGCAGGGAGGCCCTGCAGAGAAACCTCACAGGTCAGAGGGCTGGGAATCACCAACCACGGGAAGGAAGCTGAACAAGGGAAAGTGCCAGATTCTGCCCCTGGGATGGGGCAATCCCAGATGTACGGACAGACTGGGAATGAGAGGCTGGAAAGCAGTGCTGGGAAAGGGCCCTGGGGGTCCTGGTCGGTGGCCAGTTGGCCCTGAGTCAGCAGTGCCCTGGCAGCCA
>NW_020884967.1:1687709-1798193 GCF_003945725.1 Corapipo altera | reverse complement strand
TGGCTGCCAGGGCACTGCTGACTCAGGGCCAACTGGCCACCGACCAGAAACTAACCTGATTTTGGAATTCTCCACTCCCAAAAACACTGTGCAGAGTAATTTTAGTGCATACAATTAAGACACTGCTTTTTTTTCTGGCACTTATAGTTCCTCTCTGTACATCACACATAGCAGATAAATATGCAAATAATAATTTTTTTAAAAATTGTACAAAGAATTCTATCCAAACATTAGCATGAACTTTGTTCAGAGCTTAGATCAGATTTTTTTTTTTCCTGGCAGTTTTTTAGAGCTGTTGACCTTGAGAGAGTCCTGGTGTTTCAGGGGAGAACATTCCATTTTTCTCTTCACACATAATGAGCAGTGAACTTCTTGATTGTTGTTGTCTGTTCCCTCTACTGAGAGACCACTGCAGCCAACAAATCCAGCTTTTCATGCTGCAATCTAAACAGAGTGATGCATTGCAGGTGCTTTCCTCATCTCCTCACACCTCTCAAAAACATTAGGGGGGATTTTCAACTTCCTATTCAACTTTTAAATGGAGAGTCAGGTCAGTCTGTGGATTAGAAAACTAATAAATCTTCTGACTTCACTTATTGTCCAAGTATCCAGCTATCTGCTGTTATCCTGGCTTGTGGTGCTGTGCCACGCTGACCTCGCTGCAGACTGGGAGAGTGATGGCTTAATGAATATATCTAAAGACCCATCATAAATTGCAAGCAAAGAAAACGTCACTTCTCTGATGTTTGTGTATAAAAAGGGGACCTTAAATTGCTTTCTCTCTCCATCACTCTTTGTTTGAGTTACCCCGTAGGTGGCCGTTCCCAAAGATGGGAGCTCCGGAGCTGTAAATAAAGTCCAGCAGGATGCAAGGTGCTGAAAAGAGTGACTTCACTGGCTGTGCTGCCCCACGGCCGCCGTGAAATGAATGATTGTTGATTTGTATTTAATGCTCAATTTCCTCTCCATTACTACAAACCATGCAAGGCAGCCCTCGTTTCAGGCTATTCATAGGAGAGCTCAATCTATCCGGTTTCACATCTGCTACAAGCCCCCATGTCATACTAATTACAGTCTTCCCCTGGAAAGAATTTGGGGGTTAAGACCAAAGAAAGATATACTTATTTATAACTAATGCTCTAGTCTATGCAAGTGGTTGTTTGCAAGCTAGAGTCATACTTGTGCAGCTGTATTTGTGTTCCAAATGCAAGAGGGATACAAAAGTCCAAACAAGTGTGATGGTTGTACCTTTTCTAAGCATTTTACAAGTGTGTTCAAAATGGAACAGCACAGTGCCTCTGCTCTAATTTCTGTGCCATAGCAATTACTTCTCCTTGGCCCTTGGCCTGTGCACCACCACAGAGCACAAGGTAATACTTGTGCTCCTTCTAAATCAAAGGAGATGACAGATTAGCTCCAGACAAATGAGCCAAATTAGCAGTGTAAAGCTTCAAAGGATCCTTTACCTTGTTGTGTCCAATCTGCTGCTTTTACAGGATACTATGACACATGCCCCCATTTACGTTCAACCTCAATCTTAAAAACAGTTGTTTTTTCCACTGTTTCTCCCGAAAGCTTATTCCAGTAATTGCTTGAGGGTTTTAGAAATATTTTTCTAAATTTTAAAGTAAATGCATTGTCACCATTTTTAATCTTTGTATTCTTCTGCATCATCACACTACAGCTTACACTTCTCTTCCTTAGCTTTTGCCTTGGATGTAAATGCTCTGGAAGTGAATTGGAGGGACCAGAGCCAGTAATTTCTGTGGGCAAAGGAACTGATAATGATTCCCCAAGTCCTCCAGTCTCCCTCCCCCACCAGCTACAAGGGAAGCTGTTCTGGAGTGCAGGTACAACAGTCCATCCCTACCACGATGATACATTCAACCCAGTGTTGTGGGTTTTTTAAGTGGTCAATAGCCCATACTTCAGGGAGGCACAGGAACTTGTCAGGCATGGAATTATGCTCCAAGTCTGCAGCAGTCTGCAGTGTAAAGAATTCCTGAACGAGGTGGTTTTTTGATGCTTAATAGCCCTTCATGAATATTTTGCTCCAAGAATTTGAACAGTTGCTTTTAAATCCAAGCAAACTTCTGGTGCTCAGCATCACAGGAGCAGCCTGATACATAAAGACCTGCTTTTTGAGCCTGTTTCTTGCTAATTTCATATGATGTTCCATTTTTTTTCCTATTATAGGAAATAGGAAACAGTGATTTACTACTCTGGGTCACAGTTTGCCAAGTCTCTCCCCCTTACAGTTTTCTTACAGTTACTGTGAAACACAGGGATCTGCTGTATGCTTTTGTCTCAAGCCTTTGTCGTGATCAGCTTTTCTTTATGTTGCCTTCCATTCTGCTTCCCATTTACTTTCATAGTTTGCTCTGGAATCAGGAATATGCTGAAGCCAGTAACACATTGCTATTCACTGAATAACTGATGCTACACTCAGTGTAAAGAACCCAAACGAACCAACTTAAAATCATGACTATTAGTTGATGTTCCTTCAGTCTGGACTGAGAATGGTTTCGTTCTCCTCACCTGTTTTTTCAGGCTGCTGGGGCTTCTCCCCTGTTTGATGGAGTTCTCTTTTCCATGAAGCCTCATACTTCATGTTAAACATCATTATCCTGAGTGAGAGCAGAGATAAACTTGCCTGTACTCATTGTGTTTTCCCCAGGACTGCCAGCCCTCTCTCTGTTACGAAGTGGCTATGCTTTATCCAGAAATGCATCTCCTCCTCTCAACAGAGGTTGAAGTCCTTTGTCTTAACATCATTTGCAAGCTCGTGCTCCCCTCTGGCAGTTCCCACTGCCTCCCTATGTTTCCTGACATCTAAAATCATGGGATTCTTTGGCCACTTATTTGTCTATACACTTAATTTTCTCTGCAGTCACCTTTTTGCAGCATGTGTTTCTCTCTAAGGTTTTCCTCTATAAGGTTTTATTTATCCATGTGCAGGTTCCTGCTAGTCCAGAACATCTGAGTGGTGAGATGTTCCAAGCTTTCTCTGCATCCAGGACACACCTTTAGCTGGCTTACCTTGTCCATATGTTGTGCACTTCCATTACATTCACCAGGATTTTGGGTTCTACCATTTCATTCACTTGTATGTGAAAATCAAAACTAGAAACTTCTTCCCATGTGGTTTTGGAAATTGAAAAAGCCATTTGGAATAATAATCATACAGAATTTTTAGTGCTTCCAATTGCCTTTTCCACCTTTAGTGTGACAATTTCTGTGCTTGTATATGTAGCTTGTGCTACATATTCCCGTTACGTAGTGATAATTTTCCTTTAAATTTTTTTTTTAAAAGTCAAAATAAAATTAACTGGCTTTCTGGCTTCTAGATCAAAGGGATAAATTCAAGGATTTATTTTGAGGTTTTATTCTTACAATTAGGTGATGTTGAAGAAGTGTTTCTGTTGTCAGAGCAACAACAAGAGAGCAACATGAAAACCACGTCTGCCTTAATTGATTCTATGGATATTTTAAATGAAAGTTCTTATATCAACGTATATTATCTATATTATATATTGTCTTATATTACCTATAGATTACATGGCTATTTCAGTTTATTTAAGTGTGCACTTGACTGTTGAATGGATGCCCAAGTCTTCATAGTTAATCATGTCCCCTGTTTTGGCTGGATTTACCCTTGAAATGAGAAAAAGAACCCCCTCCAACAGTTCCATGTCCTTCTCAAGTTGGGGGCACCAGAACCGTGTGCAGTAACTAATCCTTCAGATACAAGAAATGGAATTTTGTCCCTCTGATGCTTTATCTTTTCCTCACTGTCCTTTCAGTGCCTATGGATGTTCTGTCATATGGCTTTTATGTTCCTGGAAAGGCTGTTCTCACACTGTTGAGGGTTACCTGAAGTACGTCTGCAGGATCACGGGCATTGCACACCATGCTCTTTGTACACCTGCCTTGTGAGATGTGGTTAAGCATTTTTTGGTTTTGGGTCTTATTTCAACCAGGAAATCCCAGTCTAGCCTGCAAAACACTGGATTTACTCCTATCACGTAGTGATGACAGGAAATAATAACGTGAAATTATCCAAGGAACTTGGATGCAAGTTGTTAAAATGGCTTTGCTCTGTTTTTGCTTTTCTGGGGGAATACTGTCACCATCCAATGTATGTGCATTAGCTTAAAAATATTCCAATAAGAAAATAGTTCTGAAATGTAATGTGATCACACAGCACAAATTTGGAATGTTGGGTCTCAGTATAACAAAAATGAGTGTATACTGTTCAAATCGAAGTCCTTGTCCTCGAGACAATACAGGCACTTCATATCATTCCAATTCAGTATCAAAAAAATTAATTAGGACACTAAAGAGAACCTGCTGGTTCAGCTAAAGTTCATGGCCAGGTGTCTTAGTTGCATCACTGATTTCCTTTTATGTAAGACTCATGCTGGCTGTGTCCAACACATTGAGCCTATATGTAAAGAAAGAATGTTTTTTATATAGAGAGATACAAACACATCACAAATCATATGTCATTTAGAATTTCTTGGGGCTGTTTATGGTTTATGAGTCACAGCTGTTGAAAAGCTTATGATGAAAAAGTGATACCTCAGAAACGGCTGCAGAACCATGAGCTGCAGTTTATTATTATTATTTTTTAAAAATGTGGTAGAGTTTTGATCCTCAAATTGATTTCATTCACTTACAGTAATTGTATAAACCCAGCAGGAAAATACATGCACAAATGGATATATGCCAGTGCATTTCCTCTGAATACTATTTCTGTGTTTTTTGCATATATGCTCTACCCTGATGGGTTTTACAAATGCCATTTCAAATGTATTTACTCTTAAATGGCATGAGAATTTTTTTCTCCTTTCCTGTGTTTACTCTTTGATGCAAAAATCCAGTTTTAATATCAATCGTAGGAATTTTGAAAATTTGCCAACATCCTGTTGTCTGTTTGCTTGTTTGAAGTAGACATTTGGTAGAAGCTCTCTGCTTAGCCTTTTACAAACTCTAATTCCTTATAGCAGGAACACCCAAATTCTGTACATTTATAAATACTTCAGAAAAAAAAAAACAAAACAACAGTTCAAAAGTTAAAATTAATTTATCATATAGAAAAAAGATTTTCATCTGAGCAATGATACCAGAACTGCTTTGGATTTCTGTGGCTCTGTGTGAGAGGAGGAAAAAGGTGCTGCTGGGTGATGTGGTGTCAGCCACCTACTTGTGATGGCACCTGTATTGATAGTTCCTACACTGATGTAAAGAAACACTGAATTGTTAAGGTCTAAAGATTTTCTTCTAAAGAGTAGTGGGAGCTCCTTGTGCTCTGGAAACTGTTTTAATTTTGAGAGGTGTATGTCAGTCAAAATGTGTCCTGGAAGTCCCTTTCTTTTTCATTCCTTTATGCATGAGTGTCACTGGGATTTTTGTGATCCTTGTTTGTGTAATATTCAGATAACTTCACCCTTTTCGATGCATTTATCCTCACAGCAATCCAGGGAAGTCTAAAAACATTGCTATTCTCATTTCTTTTTCTGGATGGAAAATCTAAGCAAAGGAATAGTGTAGAGAGCTGGGTAAGACATCTCTGAGAAACCGAGCACTGGGGGGAATCCTCTTCTAGTGCTTCTAAGATGTCTGAAAGCAAAAGAGCTTCTTCATGCCTGGTGGAAAAGATGGACATAGTTCCAAGAACTCCATGGCAGCCAGAGTAGCTGCTTGAAAACCAAAAAAAGTCTTGGAACAGCAAAAAAAGTGACCTCATACGTCATTTCGTGAGTTCAATCGTGCATATAAAGTCAGTTTGGTTCTTTAAAATTATGGAATCACAGAACAATTTGGGTTGGAAGGGACCTTAAAGAGCTTCCAGTACCAGCCCCCCACCCATGGGCAGGGGCACCCTCCCCTAGATCGGGTTTCTCAGGACTCCTGAGTAAAAATACCGGGAAAAGATTGCCAAGGCTTTTCTGACCTCTTCAAACAAGCAAACAGACAACAGGATGTTGTCTTGTAAGGAGCAGCAGAGTCCTTGCTGTGCTTTCTTCCTAGACAGTGAGTGTGGCATTGCAGTCTCGAAGGAGTCAGAGAGTTTTTCCTATTCTTTTCTTCCCTCTAGATCTAAGTTCCCACTTTTTCCTTTCCATTGGTGCTGGTGTTGGCTCTCCAAAGTGGCTCCCAGCACAGCTGGGAATTCCCACATAGAAACTCATGGAACAGGGGAAAAAAGCATGGACAAAGCTGGTACAGGGCTGAACAGGAGGAGGGGATGCAACTTTATAGGATGCCGGTGATGAAGAAATCTTGAGCCATGGAGAGTTTTGGCCTTTGCAGCCTCCATAACCAGCAACTGTTTGCAATGACAGGACAGCTTTTATCCATGTACAGTATTCCATGATCTTAGAGGCAGAACTACAAAGAATAAACTGGAAATATTGTCCTCATGTAAAATCAAATGTATTTTGTTTTGAGACAAAGTCATGAGGTATATTTTTTTTAGTCTTTATTTCCCTTGGCATGTCCAAAGACATGACTGACCAGTGCTTTGTCTTGTACCAGGTCATCTATTATGTTTTCGTTTGTATGGGACACATATAGGCTGTATGATGATAATAATCTTTTGTTCATCCAGTCAGATGTTAATGCCATCCATTCTACAGCCTCTGAGTACACCAGGAGGCAGGTAACTGTGCCATACACTTCAGAACAACAGTGCAGTGAATTTTACATACTGCAGGGGATTTGGATTTCAAGTTGGGGTTCAAGGCTGTTACTCTGAACTCTGCTTTCTGAAAATAGAGTTTCTGACTTTTCTAAATTTGTTTGTTCTTGTGCTGTGTGAGATGTTTGTCATCTCATTGGAAAGCCACCTGCTCCTGTGGGACTTGTGTGCAAATTCAGTGTAGCAAGATTGGATGGGATAGTGGTGGCCAGGACTGAACAGGATTCCTGCAAAAAGCAGCCTCATGGGGTCGATGTGAGCAACAACTGCAACTTCCTGGGCAGCACCACCAGGTGAATTTGTGTGGCTGGGATCAGTTTAGGGGTTCTAGGGAGGGAAAAACAGAGAGGTGTTCCCAGTCTGCTGAAGGTGCTGTTGACTCTCAGATGCTCCCTAAGGATCCCGCTCCTGACAGGCTGATTTTGGGATGATGGCTCTGTTTTTTCCTCCTGATTCACTGAGGGATCACAGAGGGCCCAAAGTTTTCTTTCATTTGCTGTCTGAGCTGTTCTGCTCCTTCTCTTTATTACAGACCAGAGTGTGAGTGAGGACACTCACCATGAGGAAGCTGTAGGATTTCTTGTCCTGGGCTGGCACAGGGAAGGAGCAGCCTTTGCCTTTAAAATTGTAATTTTAAAGTAAAATGACACAAAGTAAAGCCATGCAGGATGCATCTTTCTATTAAGATAAAAATTATACCTAAATCTCAGTTTTCTCAGTCTCTTTAGTCTTGGGAACTCCTTTTAACTCTGTCTGAAAGCTATTCTTTTTCTAAAAGGAATACAAGAAAATATAAATGTTCATATTTTCTTTTTTTCCCCCTCATCTTCTGCTCATCCTTGTAGTAACTGTTGAACTAATAGTTATAACAACAGACTGTTGTAGTAGCTGTTGAGCTGACACAATATGGGGATCTCATGTGGTGATGTTACAAACCATGGAATAACTCAAGGAACCAATTCTTAAATTTTATTTCAGTAAAAATGACATTTGAGGGACAGCTAGCATTTGGATTCCCTTTTCTCACTGTGTTTCAAATGGTTTGGGCTTTCCCTCTTTCCTTATTTAGGAACAGTCTTTAAACCCTGTAGTTCAGACATGTTTGTAGCATGAGACATAATGGGTTCATGATGGAAGCAGCCTCCAGTGATCTACTGGCCCAGGAAGTCATCTGTAGAAAGTTCCTTAAATTAAAAAAAAAAAAGGAATTAATTGGATTAATTGATCTCTTTTGACTAATCCAACCAATTCATTGAAAGGTTTTATGAGGACTTATTGATATAAACCTGTTGAAGTAAATGTTTCAGGTAACAATTTTATTTTCTCTTTTTCTTATAGAGTCCTACTTTGTAGGATTTTTTTTCAGGATCCTCTTATATTTCTCCTTCAGCTTTGTTTTTAAGAACCAAGCTCTGAAAAAAAAAGAGTCAAAATAAAAGGAATATTTAAGTTTTGCTTCACAACACAAATAAATACTGGAGCTGCACAGGATGTTTGAACTTCATGCAGGGCCAAAAGGAAAGAAGAGCTTTATGACCATGGTGGTGGCTTAACAAATCTCTTGGTTACATGTTTTCATAAAAGGAAATAATTTGTCTTATTTCTTTATGTACTGTCCCACTTGATGCTGAGTTTCAAGGAACTGTCAGCTTGCTGTGGTTTATTCCTTGTCATGACAGACAAAAGACAAAGAAATGTTGAAATTAAAAACAGTCATGTTGCTCCCATGTCCCTTTTTTTTTTGCTGGAGCCGGTGAATGCCCAACAGGCATTAGAATGGATGGGTGTCACTTTACAAAAAGGTCTTTGGTTGACTTATGCTTTTCAGGGTTTTAGCTTTTCACAGTACTTTGAATTTGACAGTGATTTTTTGACTGCCTCAAGTAAAGAACACAAAATACAGCTCATTTCCTTCAGTAAAAATGGAACAGAATAAAGTCTTTTGAATGGGAAAAAGGTTCAGGCAGCCCTGGAAACTGATCCAGAATTCGTCCTGCAATGCAGACATTTGTTACCTTCTTGTCTTCCAGATCATAAATATTGAAAACATGTTTTGTGCGATGTCACCATTATCAGCATTAGCTTGTACTGCACACAGAAAACAGGCTCTCTGGGGATATGTTTACTCTCTATATCTGGCCAGGTAAGTAATGGGAATATCTGGGGTCCATAATGATACTTCTTTACACCGACTCTTTGAGTCTGTTCTTGGCAGCAGTGAGCCCCCTTAGCTCTTGGTGATTAAGGAGAGCCAAGGAGTGCCAATTAAATGGAGAAACTTGCTTGGTCACTGCTGGTATTTCTGTTGCTGTAGCTCTGGGGAGTTGGTTTTCATTCCCTCTCTATCCTTCTCCAAAGTGTGCAGCCACTGTCATTTGTGTGCAGTTAATACTGGGCTGTGCAGATGTGGCAATGAGCTCATCTTTGGTCTTGGGGACTCAACAATCCTGGCTACAGGAGGTCAAGGGAGCAAACCAACAATGCTAAAAGAGGTGATTATCCAATTCCTGTGTTTACTCCAGTGGAAAAAGCCCTCTATAGGCTCCTCATGGCCCCAGACACTACAAAACACATATTGTTGGTAGAGATTATGAATTCCAGTGCTCTTTACTGTGTGTATCTACTTTTCTATCTGTATATGTTGCAATAAAACAACATGCACGAGGTTATAAAAATAGCCTGGAAGTGATTGACATGCTAATAATGCTCAATGAAGTCAATAATGCTCGAGTAACAAGCTCCTGAGAAAATAATATTTTTGGTCAATAATACACTTTTTAAAAAGGAACTGTTTGTTTTTAATTAACCTCATATTTAGCCATTTAGTCATGCCATGTCCATCAAGCACAGCAGAGAAAAACACGTGCTGTCTTGAAATACCACGTTGTTGCCTTAAACTTTCATCTCTTCCTTCTTGGCTTTTTCTTCTGCATTCCACCTCAGCATGTTTGGGAGGATTGAGGCAAATCATGGCTTGTCATGTTCCTTCGAATTCAGTGCTTCTCCTTTGTAAGAAGGGTGTCAGGTGATTCATCTGTGACAGAACATCCCATTATGCTGTGACAGACTGTCAAGGTGAACCTGCTGTAAGTATTCAGCAACAATATAGTGCTTCTAATGTGTCACTTGACACTTCTTTTCTTTTCTTTCTCTTTTCTTCCTCTTTTTATTTTTTATTTTTTATTTTTTTTTTGGCTGTAGGCTGACAGATTTTAATCCATTAAGTGATCCAAAAAGTGTTTAGAACTGTGTAATGCTCGGTAAAACTGAGCAGGGCAGACAGTGCCCACAAATTCTTGACAGGGAGGAGGTCCTGTGGTCTTAAGACTCTTCTTGTCACATGATGTTGAACAGTACATTGTGGGGGTTTGTTTGCTTTGGGGGTTTTTTTGTATCTTTTAAGGGGAAAATTATATGCTATTGGGGGAGGAATTTTCAAAAAGAACATGGATTTTTATCCCAGTTATGAAGGAGATGGTCCTGTGCAGGGTTAGGATTTGAACTCAATGATCTTTGTGTGTCCCTGCCAACTCGGCATATTGTGTGATTCTGTGAGATCTGAGAGAAATTCTAAGAGTTGTGAGATGACTTTCAGATACATAATTCCTCCTGTTATCCTGTTCCTGTGCTTCCTTATATATAATGTTTAGGTGAGGCAAGTTCTGGAGCTCAGGGTTCCCTGGAAACTTTGCTCCAGAGTAGCACCTTTCCCTTGCAACAGGGCATATGATTAATTAGAGCATCCTTCCAGCCCTCTCATTAAAAACAGTTTATTGTACTTACCAGCACAATCAGATTGAATTCAGATTAAAAATAGGAGCGTGAAGTTGATCTTCAGACAGCTCAGAGACTGCTGGCTGCCAAGCACTTCTGTAAATCAGGAGTCTTAATTAGGTGCCTAAATGTCATGTCAAGGAGCCTGTCATTAAGGAACTGCTGTTTTGACAGGTTTTGTGTGCCTGTGTGTTCACCTGTACTCACATCAAGGTCACAGTGTCTATAGGAACCCTCACCTTGTGCTGGTGCCAAACTCACTGATCTTCCCCAAAGCCGGTGGCAAACCAAAGACTTACAAAAAAATCTGGCTTGTGGTTTTGACAAATTTACAGTGGATGACATCCATCGTCATGTGATTACTGAGCAACGTGCTTCAAATAAGACAAATAGGTTAAAGGGAAGACAGAAATGGGAATCTGATGAATTTTAATGTAAAAATGAAACTTGCTTCACACTTCAGTATTTTCATAGAATCCCAGAATATGCTGAGTTGGAAGGGACCCACAAGGATCATCCAGTCCAACCCCTGGCCCTGCACAGGCCCATCCCCAACAGTCACCCCCTGTGCCCCAGAGGATCAGCCAAACCCTCCTGGAGCTCTGGCAGCCTTGGGGCTGTGCCCACTGCCCTGGGGAGCCTGGGCAGTGCCCAACCAGCCTCTGGGGGAAGAACCTTTTGCTGAGATCCAACCTGAGCCTGCCCTGACACAGCTCCAGCCATTCCCTGGTTGCTGTCCCTGGTCCCCCCAGAGCAGAGCTCAGTCCCTGCCCCTCCTGAGGAACCTGCAGACCCTGGTGAGGTCTGACCTCAGTCTCCTCTTCTTTGTCCTGATAAGAAGTCACACCTACATCCAGTACCCCATGGAATAAAGGCTGAAGGGATTTGAATTCCATGTAATCCTGCTTTGATTGATTTTGCATGGCACATAAGTTTTATGTAAGTTTTGGGCAGTGCTTAACAGCATTTGATCCCACTTCCCACAATTTTGATTTTTCTTAAATTTTTGAAGTGGAAAACCAGTGAAAAGATGTCTGCACCAGGGCCTGACATTTGCAGCCCAAAGGTTGCCAAGTTCAGGAGAGGATGGAGAGGAAGGCCCAGAGGTGGGTCAGAGGGGTGGCTGCTCTGGCTTTGAGTCATAAGCGTGCATTCTTTCTGCAGTCAAGATCTTTTAAGGCAATGTGTTTATGTTGTTGGCTGGAATAAAGACTTAGAAAAGCTATTTCAGGCTCATTTCACAGCAAACAGAGGAAACCAGAGATGAAATCAGGTCAAAAAGTTTTGTAAAATAAATAACGGGTGAGTGTGTAATTTTTCAGTTCTGTTTAGGAGGGTAAGGGGACAGCACACAATTTGCATTGTTCTGAATGAGGCAAGATCACGATGGAAGTCAGGAAAGAATAGTAGAAAAATACTTGATCTTGTTAACAAACAGGTTGCTGTTTCAAAGAAACAAAAGGAAAACTCCAAGAAAAACATATTCTCAGTTACCTGGGTTCTTAGGAAATTTAGAAGCTCAGAATTTTTTGGGTTGACTCTCTCCACCTGTACATACTTTGATCTGCATTGCTCTTGCTTCTGAATTTTTTCTAGCTTGGGGATGAGTTTGATATCATTACTGAAAACAGCTGGATATTTCTTTTTAATAGAAGTAGAATTACTTTCTTTCTAAAATGGTGCAGTATAATGAAAGCATTGTCATGGGCTGTGTTTGCTCATGTATTTTTGAGCCCAGAATGAAGTGGAAGAATTACATGGTCAGGTATCTAAGGAGCACATCTGTGATTCCTTTGTTCACATTATGCTTATTTTTCTGAGTCGAGTAGAATGTCTTTTCCACCTTTTTTCACAGAAACAAAGGAATTATAGTATTTTATCATTTCATAACAAACTTCTGCTTGTTGAACTTTTCCTGCAATCTGCTCTTTTTTGGTCTGACACCATCTTGCTGTTAATTACTTCAGTGCTTTTTAAATCTGAACACCTCATCTTCCATGAAAACACTAAACACAAGGTGTATGCAATAATTTTTCCAGGGGGAAAGGAGAGTCAGGTTGCAGTAACATCTAATGGGCTGAATTCCCATCTGAAACGTGCCCAGTGAAAGCACAGAATCACGGAATCACTGAGGTCGGAAAAGACCTCTAAGCTCAGCAAGTCTAAATCTCTACTCAGAGCATTTAGAAGGAGAAATTCTCCCCTGGGAGGGTAGAGAGACCCTGGTACAGGGTGCCCAGAGAAGCTGTGGCTGCCCCATTCCTGGAAGTGTCCAAGCCCAAGTTGGACAGAGCTTGGAGCAACCTGGGCTAGTGGAAGGTGTCCCTGCCCATGGCAGGGGGTGGGACTGGATGGGCTTAAGGCCCTTCCAACCCAAACTATTCCTGGATTTCATGATTCTATGATTAACCCCAAGTATTTTTCTGGTAGTACAAGTCTAACTTCTTTGAGCAGGATGATTACTGGACAGGATTGTCTTTGGATGCTTTTGGTTTTGCTCTCTCTATATCCATGTGCTTGCTTTGGCCTCCCCTTTTCTGTATTATTTGGCAGTATGATGTTGTTCTTTTTTATGCTCTGTTTCTAAAAGCAGGAACTATAGGTGTTGGTAAATTGATATTATATTTGATCTAACCTTTGCTTCTTTAAAGCAGAACTTCAGTTTGCATTCTTCACCCAAAATTTCCATTTACTAATAATTTTAAAACATAGATTTTTCACAATAAAATGGAAAAAATCCCCAAACCCTCACCAATAAACCGTGATGCAGAGAAAATACATTAAGGAAATGCTGAGCAGCTGCAATCAGAATTGACCTGTTGTTGAATAAAGCCAGCAAAAGACTGGAAAATCAATTTAGCTTTTCTCCAAAATGTAGTGTCTTCTATCTTTGCAAATATTGAATTAAAAAATATTCTGATCATCAAGAGTTTGGCTAATATTGAATTTTGATGTTTGCAGAAGCTGCACACCTTTTGGGATTTGGCCTGTGTTTTGGTTAGGGTTGTTGGGGTGATTTTTAATAAACAAAGAATCATTAAAGCAGACCTTGTTTCAAACTCTTAAGAATGAGCTGACCATGAATGACAAACGCTGTGTGAAGGCAGGCTCAGCTTTCTGTCTTGAATTCATGGAAGGCTCCAGAAAACCAACAAACCACACTGGGGTGGTACCAGGTGAAGGTCTGTCCGCAACTGGCCTTAATCTCTAAACAAAGCTGCTGAAGATAAGTTAGAACAAGTTGATTTTCCAGGTATTCAATTTGAACCAGGCTTTTAAGTTTGGTTTCTTATTTATAGAATCACAGGTCCCAGCCTGTGGCTGTCTGAACTTTGATGGGGATGAGTTGCTGAGAGGGCAAAGAATTGGAATGGACACTGAGTCTGGAACATCCCCACAGCTGCATTTGCTTTTGTAGCCCTTCTTCAGAGTTCCTTTGGTCTTTGTTGACTGACCTGTAGCTGTCTGAGCAAAGTGTCTTCTCAGGAAGGCTGCTCCCCGTGTGATGGCTCTGTCTGATACACAGCCCTGGAAGTGTTCAAGGCCAGGTTGGACAGGACTTGGAGCAACCTGGGCTAGTGGAAGGTGTCCCTGCCCATGGCAGGGGTTGGAATGAGATGAGCTTTAAGGTCCCTTCCAACCCAAACCATTCTGGGATTCTGTGAGTAGCTGAGCCTGTGTCTGAAATGCCAGAGGAGCAGAGGTGCTCCCTCAGGTGTTCCTGGCCTCTCCTGCATCCCGAGGAAGGGTGGAGAGTCCCTGTGTGAGGGGGAACACATTCCAGTGCACATCCTTCACTTGAGAACCAAGGAGGGGGCAATGGCTACTGAGCAACGCTGATGTTCTCAGATAGTTTCCTTCCCAGCTCTTACTTTCAGCTTGATTTGATTTGATTTTATTGGTAACTGTTTAGATTTTGCTTTCAAATGTAATAAAGTCACATGTCCTTAAAAAATATGAGGGGCAGAGAGAAAGACTAAAGCTTGTTATCTTACGCTGAGGACTGACTAAAAAAACCCAGAGTGAGTTTCACAAGCAATTAACTGTGACACTTCTGTAAATTTAGAAAAGCTCCTACCATATTCAAGCAATTTTAGCAAACTCAATTTAGCTGCCATGTTCTTTTTTTCTGAATTTGCTTCCCATCACTCCTGGTTATCCAGGTTTTTGTGCCTGAACCAGAGTTTCTCACTGATTTGCCCCTCTTACACCATTATCCATTTTACTACATCTTGTATAACAGCAATCCACAGTATCTTCAGCTCTGGAATGGACAATAGATATTCTATTGAAGTCAGTGACATACGTTGAATTAAGCAGCAGTAGCAGGTTCATTATAAGGTGAAGCCAACAGGCAGAAAAGGCTCCAATAGAAGTATAAGTCTATAATAAAAATATATAATAGAAGCACATGGTGGAGACTCCTGAAATGTACTTATTTTCAGGATGATGAGAAGGAAGTTCTACCAAGTTATGTATAATTTGTCCTAGTGCAGCCTCATGACTGTAGACTGTTTATTTTTTTTTACTATTCTTTTGTTATTACTATACTTTTTCTTACTACTATTCTATGTTGATGCTGAAGAAGCACGTATTTTTGATGTGTCTGTGAGATCTAAGGGAGTCAGGTTTTCTTTCTGGAATCCAATTAAAAGGAATATTTTGCCTTAGACACATCATAAAAATATTCTGGCCCACAACATTAAAACTTCAAAATGTTTGGGACTTGGTGAATTCCCTTTTGACCTGTATAAAAATGGGCCATGGGGGCATCAAGAGTCTCTAGATGATCCCTGAACTGAGCACAGCAGCATGGAACTGTGTTTTATTTGCATTCTTGTCCAAACCCTCTGTTTTAATAAAAGGAGATTGTCATCAATAAAAAGCTTCCATTGAGTCCAGTGGGTTTGGATCAAACAATAGTGACTTCTATAAAATGAAATATTTGTATGTTGATACAGCACCCGGTGACTTTGATCATCTGTAATGTTGGCAGGTGTTCCACACTGACTTTGTGTTCTCAGAGCAGTGTGGAAAGTTCTGTGTGAGCAAAATGTCCAGTTCTTGAGTCAGGATGGAGTAACACTATAAAGACAAAATATCTACAAATTTAAAAGAAGTGAAAATGTATTTGTGTGTATGGTAAGTGGGTGGATAAATACTTTGGGGTTTACCATTTCGTTGTGTTTTTTAATTTCATCACAAATCCCAAAATCTCAAGTTTTTTTATCCCTATGTAACCCAAGATGAATATTTACTCAAATCTTATTTTAAGGGGTTTGCATTGTTTTGAGATAAGCTGCTTCCTTCAGATTTATTGCCACAAGTTTCAAAATTTCCATTATGAATGAACCATTTGAGTCTTCTCTAATTCCAAGGATTTTCTATATAACCATATATCTGATTAACACCAGATTTCAGTGAGAAGAAAAACAAAGAATTCTTTTACATTTGGTGCTTTTCGTAGGCATTCAAATTACATAATGACCTGGTTATTAAATAAAACAACCAGATAAACATTATTTAACTTGTGATCAGACCATGATCCCACGACACCTCTCAGCCTCCAGTCTGGGTCTGCTTTGCATTTTCTAAGAGTATAACAAGACTTATTTCCATGATAATGAATTTTCATTAAAAATATAGACCTGATGCATCATTTGCTGTCGTATAAGCTGAAATGCCACAGAACACTGCCAGCTCCTGTGCAAACACCTATACTCTTACAGCTCTTTTCCCTACCTGGGACTGATACTGTCTACTTAGGGAAGACCTTAATGCTAAAACATTAAATAAATATGGAAACATGGGTGGAATTGGGTTTTGGTCAGTAGTGCAGTCAATTAGAGCACCCAGAATTGAGATCACAGCCTTCCTGGGGGGCTGCCCAAGTGATGCAGCTGGAATACTCTCAGATGTCAGTGTGTCTAATGGATATTAAAAAATATTTGGAAGGGTCAGAATCCTCCTTTCCACTCTTGTAACATTCTGGAAGCAGAAACTCCATTGTCCCATCTTATGGAGAGTCTCCTGATGCGTCAGCATTGGAGACTGAGCAACAAAAATGAACTCCACAGGTTACTGAGGTTTCAGATAGTTGGTAAAAGAAAAGAGGCAGGGCAGGAGATGAAAAACCTGTAGTAGAGGTCATGGAAGTCTCCTCAGAGCATGTCTGCATGACTGTGGGTGAAGTGTTGCCTTGTTCTGGTGTCTCAGCTGTGGATGAAACTCTTTTGCTGCTGCATTTGTGAAATTTGGAGCTGTGGAACTCTTCAAATCATGGATAGTTTGATTAATTTTGACTACCAGACTGAGTAACAGAATAGGGTGTTCCTCACATGGAGGAGTTAATTTTATTTTAAACTGGACTACCTGGCCCTGAAGCCATGAGAGGAGAGGCCGTGACACAGGAGGTGTTAAAAGCACAATGTTCTGATTCCACCTTACTTTGTAGCTGGGTATTGGGCAGAGCAGACCTTTTCATGTTCTGCCTGTGTGATCAAAGGCAATGGAGGACCAATAAACCTCACACAGAAAAGGGTGATCAAGGCATAGGGACACCCACAGGCCACCCCTGCCTAAGAATGATAGAAATGCTCCATTTTCAGGAGTAGTGGTCGCAGTCTTCTGGTATTATGAGGTGCCCACACTGCCTGTAACAGGGATTTCTCTTTTGTGGGATTCAGTCCATCCTGCTGCTCCTGGGGTCTCCATCCCTGCCACTGGAGATGGAATGAGCAGCACCTCAAAGCACAGAGGCCATCCTCCAGGCTAGGGCCTCCTTGTGTGCCACATGACTCTGTAGTTCTCTTCCTTCACAGGCATTTCTCGGGAATTTCACAGGAATTTCTCAGGAACCTTTAGTTCACCAGTACTTATTTACTTCTAGTAGCACTTATGGATTGAGTTTCAACCACTACCACCCCAAAGACCTTCCTGCTAATTTACCCTGTCCTGTTCCAGACCATCTTAGATTATTCTCTCCAAATTCTTTATTGAAGTCAAACAGTCCTATTGTCATCTCTTTTTCATGTCAAGATATCTCTGTTTTTTTCCCTGTTAGCATTTTTCCAATGGCTGGAGCACCTTGCCTCATGGACAATTGTGAGGAAGGTGGTTAGACTTCCCTTCTCTGTGGTTCCTCACTGAGGCTCTGAATAAATTCAGAAGCTGATCTTTGTGCAACTCTTTTGGAACTTCCATTGAGTCCTGTTTTCTATCATATACAAAGCACATCAATAATTCAGCATTTGGGGGATTTGCATTTAACTACAGCTCATTCACACACCATGGAGGACTATAAAAGGAAGAAAGACTTCGATTTCTATTCCTAATAAAATATTATTGACAATACTTACATACACTTTAATACAGGAGTAAATTTAATGGAGACTTCGGAGATGACTGAGCTTTCTTAGAGTGCCTGAAGGAAGACACATGACTTTTGGTGGTAAATCTGAGGGACAAATGACTTTTTTCTCAGTCACTTTTCTTTCCTGACTGTTGCTGATTGCCAAGAACTGAATGAGAAAAGATGTGATTTACCAACCACAAAGCACAGCATCCTTGTGCTAATGAACTCAAAAGCAATGTATTTCAACAAACACATAAGGAAGCAATATGTTTTGTTGGTACCATAGCAAGATGTTTCTGTTTCTTCCAAAAGTGGAAGTTTTGAGGGAGTTTCCCTCTAAAGAGGTATTAAATTTCTTGAAGTCCTAAAATAAAATGTTACTTTAAAGAAAAGATTTTAAAATTTTTACCTATGTGTACACAACAAGCAATTTTCACTAATCAGCTTCTGAAAGATGAGGATTTAATCCTCAGAATCAAATTTTTTGTGTCCTCTAGTGGAGGTTTTTACTAGACTGTTTAAATCTTTGCTAGACTGCCAAGCAGATAAGTGAATAAACTGCAAATAAAAACTGGGTTGGTCATTTGGAGCAGGAAACCCCGAAAAATGTGGGGTTCCTATTTCCTATATTTGGTTGATAGTGATGTATTTTTTTGGTTTATAATCCAGCTCTGTAAATGCTGCCTTTTAAGAAAATGGAGCTTTCCTCTCTTGGATTTTCTTGAAGATTTCTCTCTTTACTGCAGTGCTGAAGCGCTTTACCCTGTACACACTTCAGCTGAAATGTTATTCATGGAATCGTGGAATGGCTTTGGAAGAGACCTTAAAGACAATCTGGTTCCAAACTAACCCCTGTCTCTGTTTTATGCAGCAGTTTAATGACTACTGAGTTCAGTAAGCAGTTTGGAAAGGTGTAAAGAGGCCTTGGTTTCTTACAAAGGGGTGTTTTGCTAGAAGGGAGAGATGAGTGACTATTTTTCCTTGTCTTTGGGACCTGAGAATGAACCACAATGCACTAATGTGGCCTCAGAGGTGCAAGTTAGATTTAATATGGCTTGGGAGTGCTGGATTGCTGTTATACTCCAAGGTGGGATCCCAGAGTCATAAAAGCCCCACAGTGTCTCTTGGTGAGAAGGGAAAATGCAATCCAGTCAAAGTGGGAACAATTCAAGAGTCCTGGATCTTGTCCTGGAGCCTATTCTGGTGCCAAATGGAGAGGAGCTGGGATGGTGCCTTTTAGCAAATAAAATTCTCTATTTTGGGGGGAAAGCTTCGGGGAACACCAACTTCTCACCTGAGTTGGCTGAAGCAAACCCCGAGCTCAGAGTTGCTCCTGAGTTTAGCTTCACAGCCAGCTCTGTTGTGTAGCTTCCAGTTCTTGCCTAGCTGGTGTCTGTTGCAGAGATGAACAATTTAACTAAATATTTTAGACTCTACAGCTGATGTCACCTGTCTGGAATTTAGTAAGGCTTTGAGATAATTTATATGCTATCTTCATAAGCCATTAAATGGTAGTAGTATTGAAAATACTCTGGGAGGGTTGCAAAGCCTCTGGAAACCCAGTTTCAGAGAGTAGCTATTGGAAATTCCCTGTCAGAATGGGAGGGATGCCGGGTGGGCCGTGCAAAGTCGGTTTGTTTGAAAATAAAGGAGATTTGAAAGAAAAAACTACTGGAGATGTGCAAGTAAGCGGGAGGACAAGTTCACAATCTGAAATTCTCTCGACAAACAGCACATTTGGGTTTGGGTTATTTATTTTGTCTCTACTAAACAGACAAAAAGCTGTTGAATGCCTCATGGCAACCCATGGGCTGAGCCCCAGCCTGAAAAAAAAACACTTGTGATTTGCTTTGACAGAATGGGAATTAGCAACAAGGTATTCCTGTGAAAATACAAACATCTCAATAAAATGTATCCGCAGAATTACAGCCAGTGGGACATGTGATACCACCTTTCCTCTCCACTTGGCTGTTGGAAGGCAAAGACCTTAACTGGAATATAACAACCAGTTTTGGATGCCAAGCTTTGAAGTGTCAAGCCCAAAGGGCATCAGTGGAAGTGATCAGAAATCTAGAAACCTGAAGTACAAGGAGAGAGCAGGTGTTGCTTGAAGAATAAAATACTTAAGGGAAAACTGCAACATGAAACATCCAAGAGGCTGCTGCGAGGAAGAAGAGAAATACATTTTGTGTATTTTTAACAGGCAGGATGAGCTGCTGTGGTCTGGAGTTGCTGCAGGGAAGAAGGTTAATGTTCCCTGAATAGTGTGCTTGTTGAAATCATAAGGATTGTGGGGGATCTCTACCATTAGAAGCATCTGATGGGAGGCCAAACATGCATCCATCAAGAATGATGCAGGAGAGCTGATCTTATTCATACAACTGGTAATAGACTGATACAATAGAACGATAATAAGACTAAAAAATCTTTTGCCACATGATTCTATGATTTCTAAACAAAAACAATTTAATAATAGTAATAATAGGATATATTGCAATGCTAAATTTAATATTCACAGTCATGCAACCTCAGCATCTTGGTCAGGGTTGCATTTGGTATAATTCTTAGGGAAAAAAATATCCCTGAGCAGCATCATGCAGCTGAGATTATACCTCCAGCACATGAGGCATGGTGTTGTTCTATTTACCTCATTGCACATGAAGCAAAATGTAAGTATTTATGTTCATATGTCCTTTTCCTCTTCAGCAAGTGCTAGAAACGAGGAGAGAAATTATATTAAGCACCTCAACTAAAAGAAGCCCTACCACGTAAATGCACTGCCTGGTCAGCACCAGAGACCCCAGACAGGAAAGAGCTTGTCTGCAAACATTACCTCCAGTGTTTGTGGAGCAGCCTCTTATTTCCTTTAGAACTGTTCAGTGTGGACGAGAGTCCTTTATTATAATGAAATATGAGAATAACCAATGAATTTATTCAATGTTTTTATCTCAGTAATAATGAGTTTATTCCTCTGTACTGATACAGGCACAGTTCCCAAAAAAGTAAGTTTTGTTGAGATCAGTCCTGAAAGCTTTTATAAAATAGAAAATATGCAAAAACCCGGTAAGTGTGCTTGGTGCTTTTTAACCTTTATTTTGGAAAACAGACTGTCAGATGTGTGTGATTTGATTCCGTGCCCAAGGGATGATCTTCAAGGCCCCTTTCAGCCTCAACCATTCTGTGATTCTGTGATTGAAATCTTCCTCTTAATTCACTCTTGTTGTTTGGTGAATGCTCCAGTAACAACTTGTCAGGAATCGTTGTTGCTTAATATGTGTCTGTGTGTGTGTGTGTGCAGGTAACGAAGCGATTTAAACTGACATGGGAAAGTTTTCACTTACTCAGATTCCAGCTCAGTGAGGTGGATGCACCTCAGACAGCATTAAACACCTGATCTGTGCTCCTACCAAGGCAGTCAACTGCATAAGGGCTTTGTTATTACAGGCATTCCATGGTGCACATCACTGCCACTTGTGGAGGCCCCAGTAAAAGTGAGTGATATGGAAACATCAATGTCATTTCATAAGGGGGGAGGTTGGGGCTGAGTGGGGCTAAATGACACATCCAAGTGTTATAGAGAGGAACAGAAATGTGCTCTTTAACCAAAAGGAGAGTCTGGTGACACTGCCTTGCACTGAGAGGGCAGGAGAGGAGTATCTTGCATGTCCCAAATGCAATGTGTTCATTGAGCTCTTGAATGCATTTGGAATGCCACTGACAACTCTGCTGTGGACAACAAAGGACATATATAAGATGAAACACAACCACTTAATTGGGAAAGCACCTGCTGTGGTCTTGTGATCTGGGTTATCCCCTCTATGAAGTGGGTTGGTGTTGCAGTGGGTGGGAAAAGCTGACAGGTCTTGACACGACACCTGTGCTGATCACCTGAATCCATTCGATCCCACTTTTGGTGATGGATTGCAAATCCCAGGAGCCCATTTGTGAGACACTCTGCAATTCAATAGCTACTTTATGCATGTGCATCTCTGATCTTTCAAGTTTGAAACATTTATTTTGATTCAATTATAATCTTACTTTTACTTCTGCCTCTATATTGACATAACCTGAGAGTTGGAAATGGTAAGACCTGCAGTTTAGAATGTGTGTGTTTAAAACACACAAGGGGTTGGAGTATCATTTGCATATGCAAAGGCTGTATGGTACGTCAGGTGCACGCAAGGAACATTTACATCTTTACTTTTTGATATTTGATACGTTAAATATCAAACTTACCTGTACTTTCAGTATGCATTACAAATATATTTGGATTATACTTGTCCAGGTGGGACAGTGTTTCAATATCATGAATCATGGAATCATAAAATCACAGGATCGAAGAGACCTTAAAGACCATCTCCTTCCGACTCTCTGCCATGGGCAGGGACACCTTCCACTAGACCAGGCTGCTCCAAGCCCCATCCAACCTGGCCTTGAACACTTCCAGGGATTATCTATTGCTCTCTATTTCTCCAAGGTGCTCTTTAGGGTGAACTGCTTGTAGCCCTTAGTTAGGGCTCCCCGCACATCCACGCTCGTACTCCAGTCACTTCCCTGTTCCTTCTGGGATCAGGATTGGGAACAAGTCACCACGACTGCTGACAGCATCACCATGTTTCTGGGTGAGCTCACCCTCCTCTGTTCCAAAGGCAAGGCTCTCTAATTGCAGGGATGAGGCTCCTCAGGGTGATGTTCTTGGCACGTCCTCGAGTGCCGAGTCGGCGGCGGGTGCAGTGGTAGCGCTGCCTGGTTATTCTCATGCTGTCCCAGAACTCCTCCAGCAGCGCTGGCCCCAGGAACAGAGGTGAAAGGGCTTCATTGAGCGTGTTAATCAACTTCTAGATGGGCCAAACAGTGAACTGGAGTAGTCTCCAGAGCGACAGAGGGAAATGTGTAAACAACACTTGCTCAATAGGTTTTTGTTGTGGGAACCTGCCTGCTCTGTTTGCTTTCTGAGAATAGTCCAACCAACGAGGTGTGAACATTCAACAAACTAGGAAACTTCGGTAAAATAATTCGACTTCTTTGTTTCTGGGAAAATTTGGAGCTTATTGTTTTTAACATGGTGCACGAAATAAAACCAAGGACTATGCACAACTGACTAATGTGTTTTGCATGTGAAAGCTTTCAGAAAACTGCTCTAGAAAGTAAAACTTGACTGTAAATAATACATTCATAGACAGTTTTAAAATGGAAAGAAGTACTTAATGCATGGAATAGATTATTCATTAGCCATTACCTAGTTCTATTAGGTGACTGCTGGTAATTCCCATTAAAGCTCTGGATGTCTCAGGCAGGCCTGGCAAGGTTTCTGGTTGTACTCAGTAAATGGAGTTAATTGCATTGCCTGTTCTCTGGTTTGTTTTCCAGAGTGTATAAATACCTTTGGTTTTAAAGGCAATATTGAGGTAAACATTTGTTCTGCTATTAAATACCATTGTGGCACGAGAGAAATACTTCACACTTTAGCGCTGGCCATCTGTGGATTTGAGGTTTTCTCTTTTTTTTTGGGTTGATTAAGCTTCAGAGCACGGACTTGCTAAGTGATAACTCTTCAAATAAGTACATCTGCATGGTTGGGCTTACTCTACTCTACTCCATACACACAGTCCTAGTGTAGTTTTGGAGTTTTTTTTGGTTTTTGGTCCAAATAAGTACTCAGCATCTGGGCAGGTGTCCCCAGTGGAGCTGGGCTCCATGTCCCCTGGCTGTCTCCGTTGCCCGTAGCTGCCAGGACCTCACCAGGCTGGTATTGGCAGATTGACATTCAGGCCTTTGCTGCAGAGATAGAATCACAGGTTCTTTCCTGTTGGACAAGACCTCTCAGACCATCGAGTCCAACCGCAGCTGGATGGTTTAGAGATACATAAAATACATTAAGTTTAACAAGTCACAGACCTTGAGATACTTTTTGTGATTCTTTGACAGTACTGACACTCTTCATGGGACTACAGAGATGTGTCTTTTCATCCTGCTCCAAGCCTGGTTGATTGTAGGTGCAGTCATATTGACTTGGAGGAGCCTCAAGAGACTTAACAGACCATCTGCTCCAGGAATTAGGCCAAGGGCTTTCCTGGCTACTTCACTGTGATTTCTTAGGTGATTTCATAAGGTGATTTCTTAGGTGACCTTTTTTATCATCACTTTTTCTGCCTAACTTTGTCAGCTTTGCACTGGACTCTTGGATTTATTTATTATTTAAGTGGATTAAACAGCACGGGCAGATACGCATGTCAGGAGCTTTAAAGAGGGGAAGAATTTCTCATGAAGAGGTTAGAAAGTGCAGGACACTCTTACTCTAGTGTTTTGCTGTGAGGAAAAGATTCCTTATCCAGTCATGATGGAAAGGAGATATAAGAAGGGAGTCTAAGAACAAAATAGTAGCCAGAAAGAGCTGCTCTGCAGACCATATCAAATAGGGCATCAGGAAAGCATCAGGGAAATGTAGCTTGTTCTTTGTGGTTACAAGCTGCAGTGCTAAAAAGTGATTTTTGTTATTCATTACATCCATGTTTAGATTTCATGTGGTGGCTTTTTGAAAGGATATTTTCTTGTATTTATGAGACAGATGTAATTACAAGAAAACTGGTTTTCTTGTGTCAAAACTGTCAGTGAACACCCTTGAATGGAAGGCAAGTGCTTGTATCGTTACAAGGGTTTGTGGACAAATGTGTGTCAGGGTTTTTTTCCTTCTTCCTTTGACATATGTAATGGTGAGGGAAAAAGACATTAATTGGAGTTGTAAGATGAAGGTGTGTGGGCAGTCTGAGTTCTGGATCCCCCTGTTCCTCGACTCCTACATCTGCCTTTGGCTGAGGCTCATCCTGTGTTCATTGGAGCACTGGGGGTGATAATGCCATGGCTTCTTTGGCTCCTGTGGCATGGTCAGTAAGCCCCCTGGGTTGTGTATTGCTGTTTATTTAAAAAAAGGGGGTATGGGGAAGACTTTTGGGGTGCAATGTTGGCATGATCTAAGCAGAGTAGCGGAGAGGCCTCAAAAATAAAAAGGGGTTCAGCCTGGTGGGCAGCTTGGCAGCTGGGACAACCCCCAGAGGAAGAAAAGTGGGGGTGATGAGGTGACACCACAGTGGGAAGATGTCTCTGGTAATTGAAGGAGCTTAATCCACCTTGAAAGCCAATTATTTTATAAATTCTCCATTTCTTCTCTCTCTCTGGATGTTCTTCTCTTACCCGACTATTTCAGGTAACCTGAGTGCATTTCTGGTTAATGGACCTTTTTTTTTTGTCCCTTCTCCCATCCACACAGGCATTAAGGGTGGCAGCTAGAGCTGTAATGGCTGTACCTTGATTAAAACTCCTGGCACTGAGAGCGGCACCAGCCTGGGGGTTTATTGCTGCCTGTGTGGATCCTGTTTGTTTTTTCCTATGGAAATCCAAGTTTATACAAAGGCCATCAGATGGAACCTGCACGCCTTTATTATTACTAATAGTGGCTGGGAGTGCAGATCCAAATGATGCATAACATTTTTTTTTTAAAGTAAACCTTAAGCCAAGTTAAATGAACTTTAAAAGTGAACATGATTCATAACAGATACCATTTTAAAACTGACCAGACACAGCAAATGTAAATTCTGTCCTTTTAACTGTAAAATGTTTAAGCTTATTTGCAAAGGAGTTTGAAAAATTAAAACCATACCTTCTCTGTGTTTCTCCAGCCATGGAGAAACATCAGAGTTTGCATTTGAAAGGATGGCAATACAAACTGTAGAGACAGGCTGGATGTCTACTTGAATTATCCTGCTTGTTGAGGGGAAGTCTTAAACTGATGATCACATATAATCTGTAATGTATTAAAAGCATATTCTTTATTGGAGTCCCCATATTACATTTCAAATACATTTCCATGGAATGTTTCAAAATGTCATTTAAAATTATTCCTATTTTCATTGAAATGGCATGTGTCCCCTCAACACTCATCTAGAACTTTATTATTATGATTCTTTGGACAGTTTAAAGACATGAGATCACTTTTTGTGGTTTTGTGTGCCTCTCACTACCTCTGTTCCTGCTCCAGTGCTAATGCCAGCTCCACATCCCCCCAAACAGTTTAGCTCCAGCTTCTTGGCCTGCACCAGTTTTGTTTCAGTTGATCAGAGGTTTGGATAACTTAAATATTTAGGCAATCTATAATAACTGTATCTCAAACAAACATTTATTATAATGATCACTCGCAGTGCTTGCTATCATTAAGAATCAGAGTCCTGGCTTCCATTCCAGCCCCTCTTTTTTCCGTTGTGTTTTGTTTTGGTGGGTTTTTTTTCATACCCCCAGGGTGATTTCTGTCACCTGGAGGGCAATTTTTGCAATAAGAGGGATTTTGAAGAAACTGTGTCTTTGAAAGCTGAAAGTTAACAAAGTATTTGTGAGTGCAACTAAACTAGAACCTTAAATATGTTACAGAATTATCCTGAGTGTTTATAGCCCAGCAGCAAAACTGGGTTTTATATCTACACCAAAAAAACCCAATGAGAAACATGAATTTTCAGCACTGAAGATAGGCCAGGAGTGGGAGCTGGACCAGTGCTTCTTGAAGTCAGAGGGATTGCAAGATGTTATTAAAACACTTAAAATAAAAGGGCTGCCGTGCTGAAAAGGGAGACTTCAAGAAACATCACCTCAGCTGATTTAATTCAGCTTGTACTTTTGGATGGTTGAGCTAAATTGAACCTGTGTTTGTTGTCTTGGCTTGTTCGTCTGACTTAGCAGAGTTGAGACACCTCAAAAAGAGGTGGGCAAGGCCATGGGCAATGTCCTGGGCTTATTTTCCTCCATTCCCGTTTTGTTCAGGACAGAGGAATTTAGTGGAAAAATCCCCTGTTTGTAACTGACAAAGAAAGAGAAGCTGCAAACATATTCAGCAGAATTCTAACCATTAATAGATCTAAAACACTGCTCTTTTGAATGAATTTTCTGGGTTTGCCTGAAGATTGCCTTGAGACATTCACTCAAATCCAACTCTAACAGCTTTTGTTAAGTTATGTGAATCAAGCAGTAGCTTGTGGAGATGTGTGTGCTTAAACCTTGTATTTTATTTACAATTTGGGAGAGTTCCTAAAGCTGCTTCCCTGTAACTGATGGATGCTTGGATGCTTCAGCTTTCCAAGGAGGGAAAAACCTCATCTTGAACAGCTCATAAAAACAATGAACTTTCTGTGCTAAAGAAGAACAACAGGTATGTGGATCTTCCTGTCTATTGGCTCCAAAAAAACTTCTGCCACTTGAGAGTTGAGCCCTGTGTGTGCTGCACCCCCAGCATGGAAATCCAGCCCTCAGAGACCAGTTGGGAGATAAGAGTTCCTCATCCTCCTGTGATGATGAGCCCTGTGCTGTGGCTTCCCCCAGCCAAATAAAACACCTTTCTTGTTAATGAACAAATCAAGTACCTTTTATAAGTAATATCAAGGTTACCTGTTGTGGCTGAAGAGCTCCCTGTTCATTGCAGGGGGAGTTGGACTAGACGGCCTTCAAAAGGTCCCTTCCAGCCCAAACCATTCTATGATTCTACAATTCTGTGTTTCTATTATTTAATTTTTGTGTGTGTTTATTTATGAAAGAGAGAGATTACATTGAAAGTTGTTGGTCATGTCTCCACTCCCGGTGGTGTCAGATCCATCCAAGGCAACAAAGCTGGAAACGCTTCAGACTTGCTGAGATTTCTGCACATTTAAAATGGTCAATACATCTCAGGCTTCTGAGACCTTCCACTTTTCATTAAGTTAGCTTGTATTTCCTGTATTTCACCATGCCATCTCAGGTGTTTTTTCCCAAGGAACCTTTGTTCCAGATCATCTGACTGTTTCAGGAGCACTTGAACAAGAAGAAAAACACGACAGTCAATTAAAAACCAATTTTTTTGCTCTGGTATCATTAATCAAATGCACAAGCAGTCCCAGCACTGACACCTGGCAGGGTTAATGTTTAAGACCTGTGGCAATTACAGCTCCCTTGAAAATCGCTTGGCCAGCAAGTCACATAAAAGCCTGTGATTATGAAGGAAATGGGAATTAACAGAAAAAAATTAGGGAAACCAGTTGAAATACATTGGTAGCAAGGAAGGCAGAGAAAAATCTGACTGATTGGAGCTCCCCTGGGGAGAAGAAACAGGGTCTAAGGGTCACTCCTTCACTGAATTAGTAGTGTCTGTCATGTGAAACCAAAATAAAGCAGGAGCAGAAGTAAAAGATTTTCTGTAGAGAAATTGGACTCTGTTCTCTTGCACCTCCATCTCAGGGAGGCCAAGTGCAATTAGTGGGCTGATTTTTTACTGATCCTTATGCAGCTATAATTCTTTTCTCTCAAATATCTGTTTCTTGGTAAAGAATGTGATGCCCAGAGGTTTGACACACAGATATTTTTAGGAATGAACTATTCAAAGATCACTCTCAGCCATTAGCTCCTCATGCAGCACATCCTCTGGTTTGAGTCTTTGCACTCCCCAGAAGTTACACAGCTGGAATAAACACAGCTTAAATGAAAACTCTTGTGGTCAGAGCAGACTGCAGTGCATGTGTTTTGCCTCACTGGAGAACATTAGCTGGGTGCTTTCTGTGCCAGATGCAATCGTACCTGCAGAAAATATCTGGTGAATAAACAGGAGTTTAAACAAAGAATGTTGACTATTTGGAGGTGGTTTTTTTAGTATTAATTGCTCTAAAAGCATTAGAAAAACTGAAAAAAATGAACAACTGAAAACCCAGCGTGGGGCCATAATCTTAGTTGTATGAGCTTTGTTTAG
The DNA here is from genome assembly GCF_003945725.1 of Corapipo altera. Lineage (NCBI taxonomy): Eukaryota > Metazoa > Chordata > Aves > Passeriformes > Pipridae > Corapipo > Corapipo altera. Next base: position 1,769,606 of record NW_020884967.1, on the reverse strand, counting down.
TGTCAGGAAAATACCAAGAGATAAAGAGTGGCCTCAGTGCTGGAGCAGGTCCAGAGAAGGGCAAGAAGGCTGGTGAAGGGACTGGAGCACAAGTCCTATGAGGAGAGGCTGAGGGAGCTGGGGTTGTTCAGCCTGGAGAAGAGAAGGCTCAGGGGAGACCTCATCACTCTCTGCAACTCCCTGAGAGGAGGTTGTAGGCAGGTGGGGGTTGGTCTCTTCTCCCAGAAAACCAGCAGTAGGACAAGAGGGCATGGCCTTAAGCTGCACCAGGGGAGGTTTAGGTTAGACACTAGAAAGAAATTCTTTCCAGAGAGGGTAATCAGCCATTGGAATGGGCTGCCCAGGGAAGTGGTGGATTCTCCGTCCCTGGAGGTTTTTAAGATGAGGCTGGACATGGCACTTAGTGCCATGGTCTAGTAACTGTGGTGGTAGTGGATCAAGGGTTGGACTTGATGATCTCAGAGGTCCTTTCCAACCTGTCTGATTCTATGATTCTATGATTCTATTCCTGCTTGGCCAAAATTTCAGTGTTTCACCTGAAAGTATTTCCCTGCTGGGGCAGCTGGGGCCATGAAACGAGTGATTCCTTGTGTGCCCTGCTACAAACACCTCTACTATCTCACAGGGCTGGAAGGTATAATTAGCCTCTGTTTTAATGTTAACTTATTAGGAATTGTGGCATAATCCAAAGAGGAAGTAGCTAATTTCAAATTATGGGACCAATTCAGCAGCAGTGGAGAAAATGACTGATGAAAATGCTGAGCTGTGGTAAATGAAACATTGGAAAAGATCTGAGGCAGTGCCAAATTACTGTGAAAATTCTGAAGTCTGGGTCCAAACCACTCTCCTGCAGCTTCAGTGTTGTAGGATGGAAAGTCACTTAATGGAGCACAAACATCAGTAGAGCAGAAATTACCAAAAAACTTCAAAAGACACCCCAGGTATTTGAAAAGGCAACAAGGTAAAAGAATATCTAAAACTGTTTGGGGGTCTTTTTGCTCTTCCATAGCTGCTTTTCATCATTACTTTGTGTTTCTTGAATACCTGCTGCCTTAGAGCTTGCTTTCAGTTTTCCTGTAAAAATGGTAGTAAAGCAAGTTGTGGCCATTGCCATTATTTTGAGTGGAACGTCTTTGTTTTACCAGAAAAAAAAGTAATAAATTGGTCAACCTGTACAATAAATTAATATTTATGACTTATTTATAAAAGCTAATGGTTGACCTTTTGTTAAGACATCTACAAATTACTCTTTACAGTGTACAACGGTGTAAAAATAGGACTAATAATATTCGTTAACATTCTATAATATCATCAATGTGTTTATAACTTTGCACATCATTAGATGTGTTTAAGCATAACTGTTTATTAATTATTACAATTATTAAATTTAGTAAATATTGATTGTTAATTATTATAAATGGTTATTTAAATCACTTGCAATATTACTTCGGTTATCTTATTTCATATGTCCATGTCTACAAACTCAGCCGAAATTACAGTGAGCCTGGAATCCTTTTCATCACTGATAATTATTATTTTAATTCCAGGTTTTGTTAAGATCTGTGTTGGTTGAGGTTGAATGTTCTGTCAATGAGTAACACTGATCAGAATTTTAAAATTATGGTAAACTGTTTAGATGAGGGTGCCTTTTTTATATTAACATTTTCCAGTGTGGAAGTGTACTTTAAACTTGGATAGTCTAAAAAAAGAGTGTTTATGGCTCAGAAAAGCTGTGGCTGCCCCATCCCTGGAAGTGTCCAAGGCCAGCTTGGACGGGGCTTGGAGCAACCTGGGAGAGTGGAAGGTGTCCCTGCCCATGGCAGGGGGTTGGAAGGAGATGGTCTTTAAGGTCCCTTCCAACCCAAACCATTTCATGGTTGTGTGAAAGGGTTTGCTTTGACTACATGTAACACACAAAAACATAGGATGAGAAGAAAAGATGGTCGTGCAGTCTCAGTGAAAATACAGCAGAAATTTTCTGTTTCCCACAGGAAAATAATTAACCCTATCATTTGCAATAATTAAAATAGAACCTACTTTGTTTCCTTGTGAAGTTAGTTTTTGTAAAGCTCAGAATCACAGAGATAACAGAGTAGGGAGGATTCCTGGGAGATGATTACAGGTGGAAAGAGGAGAAGACTGTGGTGAGCAGTCCTCACAGTCTCCCCCTGCTCTGGACAGTGGAGAATCTTTAGGGCATTACTATAAGATCCCATTCTTCAAACCCCTCAGTTCATGCTGAACATTCTGTTCTTTGAGGTCATGGCAGGATGCTCTACCCTGATAAGGTTTATCTGCTTTGGCCTAGAATCCAATCAAAGAATCCAAACAATCCAAGCTGTCTGTGCTGAGCCACCGCTGGCACCAGGGGGCTGCTTTTAGTGTTGAATTGTGCTAAAACCAGCCTGGCTCACCAACTGCAAATACACATCCTGCTTTTGGGAGCAGGATTTGACAGATAAGCTGCTCCCTGACCTGTGAATCTGTGGCTACCAGTCAATCACTTTATAACTATAAAAGCCCAGTCCAATTTCCATGTGGCAGATTCTCCCACAGACTTTCTTGGAGTGTGTGGAACTTCTCCCCCAAAGCAGGGACAGCTCTTCATGGTCACTGCCCAGGGGTTAAGAGAAAGAGAGAGCTCTGCCCACAGTCCTTGTGTGGCGAGTTACATCAGTCTCTGCTTAATGATTTACCAGCTTTGACACAATTGCTTTAATATAATTGCTTTAAAACAGTGCACTGTACCATTTTATGCTATATTATATTCTACTAGTAGTTTCTAGCTTTTCTCTGTATAGTAAATAATTCTGATTAAGGTCATTAGCTTGTTCATTTGTCATAATAAATAATTCATTTTATGTAAATATATCTGATTTACCATCATAAAAACCTGTGGGATAAAGGGATCTAATCACAGCTCTATAATTCCTTAAATTTAAACTGTTGTCAAAGTCTGGGGCTGTGGTTGGATCCAGCCACCCTCATGCTCCTCTCTGAGAAGGAATTTAGAAAGCAGAGGGGTCCTTGCTGCACCTCATAGCTCGACCAGAGAGCTTTTCTAATAAATTTTATCTAATCCTCCTGCTCCCCCACAACAGAGGTCAGTGGGATTCCTACCTTGCCCAAGATAAGCTTGTTCTTTATAGCCATGTAAAGTTCCATTTCAGTGACCGTGCAGAAAAGCAGTATAATTTCAAGTAGTGGAACGGTAGGGGCAGAAAGAAGCAATTTCTCTGTATTTGAAATAAATATTGCTGTGGCCATGAACTAAATATTGCTTCCAAAGCAAAAGTAAAGAGCGAGGGAAATGAGGAGGAAGGTCTGGCTGTACAGTGGCTCTGCCTGGTCCTCAGTGAGGAGGGAGCAGTTCACATCCTTCGGATGCAGAAGGAAAGAGCCCATTCCCATGAGGTGGGAACTGGGTAAGGAATGGCAGCTGGGAGGAAAAGGTAAAGAAGTTACTGAGAAATGTGTCTGGGAAGTGGCAGTGATGTAAGGGGATTTTCTGACTTTTCAAGCTGGTTAATAGGTTTAAAATAGTGCCCTGGTAATGCAATTGGTCCTAAAATCCTCGTGTTCCAACTGAAGAAATATAGGGATGTTTATATACTAAGACAATATGTTGTATTATGCATTATGAAAAATATGAATCAATGTAAGAAGACATTTAAATTAACCCCAAACTGGCTATTTTCTTGTATATTTAAAACATCTGGTCTAGAACAATGACATATTCTGCATTTCGTGTATCTTAATATGACGCCTGTTTTTCACATTTCAACAGAATATCTTTCCAGTAAGTACAGTTCATGCTGAAAGGGGGGTTGTTTGGGGTTCTTTCCCCCTATTTATTATTCTCTATTAAAAATAGGAGGCAAATGGACTTTGGACCAGGTCCTGTAAGAACTGACCCTATTTCCTGATATGTTATTTAGTAGTTTATTATTGCTAAAATGACATGTAGACTTAGACAGCAGGTAAAATATTCACAAAATGCAGTAAAAGTAAACTAGTTTAATCAAGATTTTCCTTTTTCTCAGTCTTTCAAGCTTCAGTACCAACATGCCAACTGATTTCATGTGTCCCTTTATTAGATAAAATATAGACAGCAAACTGATAATGACAGTGGAATAAAAATAACAAACTCTTTTTATTAACTGAATCGAGTCCTCCATGTTTCAGTACTTAAGTACTGCTTCCAGTCTTTAATTTCCATGATATTTTTGCTGGAATCTTGTTTGCTTTTCAAATGCATTGTTGAGCTTTTTGTTGATATCTATTCCAGATGTTTTTCAAGTCCTGCTAATTTGTTTTCCACATGATACCTACTTACAGAACCATTTCACTTGTAGTTATTGCAATTGTATCTGCTAGCTGCATTCCCTTCTGGATGTAACATTTTTCTTCCATCAGGATAGGTTTTCCCACTGCTTCTGCTATTTATTTCTATATTTCCATAGCATCCTCCAGGTGCATTTAAAGTCTGGTTCATGTGCCTGCTGGAGTTTACAGGTTGAGATTTGGAATTGCAAGCAGGCTACTGCATTAGTCCCTAGGAATAGCTTTTGGAAAACGAAATCAGAATTAAACCTCGGTTTTAGAAATAGAATAACAGAGGATTTGGTTGTAGCAATCAAGCCTAATCTCAGCCATAATGCAACAAACGGCTCTGATATTATTGTAAATTCTGCAAGCAGTTAATGGGATTTAAACATGCACTTATACACTTTGCCGTGCTCAAAATATCTTTTGTGGCTGGACAAAATATCTGAATTTTTCTGATACATTATAAAAAGAAAAATAAGAAAACAGGATCACAAAACAATTCCAGATCAAAGAACTTCGATGTTCTGGGGCTTTCTAACATCCAAGCCTACATCTGAATTCCAGTTTGGCACTATCAGAACATCCTCAGTGTCTCCTAATATATTCTTCTCCTTTTCCAGATCTATCTTTAGTTATTTGCAACTCCTTCTGTTTCTTCTTTCAGGCCTTTCTTTGCTGTAAACCTTGAAATTATTAAAACCCCTAATAGGCTGGGAATAATTTAGCCAATGGCAACAGAGAGAATGAAGCTACGGCTGGGGATATCACCTCAGAATTCACAGGGAAATGTAAAATATACTTGAAAAATTCATGCAATCGTGTCCAACTCAAGGCTGGTATCACACTCCAAGCATCAAACCTGCACTGGGTCTGCAATAACCTTCTTCATCTTCTCTACGTGGTAACCAGTTGGCTTTACAAGGCTTTGTGAGGAAGGATCTAAGGAGTCACTAGTGCTGGTTTAGGAAAGTCAGAAATTATAAGACTTCTACTTTCACCTTCCTTGTGCATGTCCTTGTCACAGAATCCCAGAATCCCAGAATCTGCTGGGTTGGAAGGGACCCACAAGGATCATCCAGTCCAACCCCTGACCCTGCACAGGCCCATCCCCAACAGTCACCCCCTGTGCCCCAGAGGATCAGCCAAACCCTCCTGGAGCTCTGGCAGCCTTGGGGCTGTGCCCACTGCCCTGGGGAGCCTGGGCAGTGCCCAACCAGCCTCTGGGGGAAGAACCTTTGGCTGAGATCCAACCTGAGCCTGCCCTGACACAGCTCCAGCCATTCCCTGGCTGCTGTCCCTGGTCCCCCCAGAGCAGAGCTCAGTCCCTGCCCCTCCTCTGCCCCTGCCCAGGCACTTGGAACTGCACTGAGGTCTCCCCTCAGTCTCCTCTGCTCCAGCTGAACACACCAAGTGCCCTCAGTGTCCTCCCACGGTTTCAAATCAAGGCCCTTCCCCATCTCTGTTGCCTCCTTTGGACACTCTCTGATGGCTCAATCCCTTCCTTCCATTGTGTCCCCCCAAACTGCCCCAATGTTGAGGTGAGGCCGCCCCAGGGCAGAGCAGAGCGGGACAATCCCCTCCCTGGTGCCCCAGGGCAGGGTTGGCCCTCCTGGCTGCCAGGGCACTGCTGACTCAGGGCCAACTGGCCACCGACCAGGACCCCCAGGGCCCTTTCCCAGCACTGCTTTCCAGCCTCTCATTCCCAGTCTGTCCATGCATCTGGGATTGCTCCGTCCCAGGTCTCTGAGGTACCTGGGGCAGGTACTGGGACGATAACACTGGCGATGTATCAGGAAAAGACCAAGTTGTTAATGTGAAAATTGGTCTTAAAGATAAAATTGCACTGGAGAAACACATTTGGTAATTAACTGGAGCAGGCAGCAGCTTTCTTGGCACGGCTCAGTGTGGTTTCCGCTCACTGTGGTCTCTGCTAAAGCAAACTTTTCTGTAATTACAGCTTCAACCAGTGTGCAAAGTAAATAACACAAATAAAACCAGCTCTTTTGGTATAGTTTGAACTCTGCTGGGTCCTGTTATCTGGTATGCAGACAACTCCTAAATCTACTGGCATTCTTCTTCAGGAAATTAGAATACTTAGGTAATATAAAACTATACTTCAAGAGGATATTGAGATTTATTAACAGAATTACATTAATATTTAATTGTATATTCATATTTAGATGACATTTAATGTTGCTTTCTGAAACAGAAATAATTACAAATGAAAATAACAGCTAACAAACAGAAATGAAGTCCCTAACAGAGATACAAAGTTTAATTAACTCCATCTCTCTGGTAACTTCTTTAGGGAGATTTCCAGGAAGAAAATATTCTGTTTCTTTTTTTTTTACATACTGTACTTTATATCACAGTTCTGTATGAACATTATCTGCATGCTGAAAAAGGTTGTTTGAAGAAAAAATATTTTTAAAGCATTGTTCTGTAGCTGGTTTGTGTCTTTACGACTCCTTCAGTAATATTCTTACAAACAAACTATTGCAATAAGTAGGTTAATTCCATTATGTAGCAAAAATCTATAAAAATTCTTACTTTTAAGATTTTAGCATGCTGCAATTTAAGGTTTTTTAAATAAGTGCTTTCTTCATACATCCAATTACTAAATCTTCATAAGATGGGAACAAACTGAAGTACTATATTTTTTTTTCAAGTAGAAGGATTTTACATTAAGAATGACAAACCCACATTTGATTTTGAAAATAATCTGTCTGTTTAACTTTTTTCAGTTATGTAATAATATATTTTTCTTATATGTAAATATTGTCCAGTATTTATAGAAAAACCATACACCAAGTACCTATCAGTTTTTGTAACTACTAAAGAAAGCATTTCACTTCAAGGTTTGCAAAACACTCATAAATGGGCTGGACACAGTCACAAATTGCTTTTCAGTTGTGATCAGCCTTCCCTAAAGAATTTGGACTTCCTAAAACTGCTCCAGTTGAATTTGTATGCATAATGTTTCTATGAACTTCTCAAATGCTCACAAATAATTACACTTGGCAATGAGTCCTTTGAAAAAGGATTGTGTTACCTTTTAGAAAAACTTGGCTTGAACTATGCAAACCTATTGGTGAAATAAGTAAAGGTTCTACAGAAGATTCTGTTTCTTGAGAATCTTGGCCTTTTTGTACTCAGACTAGTGATGTAGTTTTTCACTTTGGGTGCCTCTATGCAGAGAGAAATTAATGGTGTACCTTTGATTTTTGTTTTTAATGGGAAATTAATGGTGTATTTTTGATTTAGAGAAGTTTATAAATCACAAGGAAAGTTCTATCACCACCCTTCAGATTCTTTATTATATACTCCTCTTAGGTGAGTTGGACTATATGGAACTACAAAAAAACCCTCATTATAAGCCTTTTCTCTGTTTAAAAGACTGGGTGACTTGCTTCATATTTACCTTACTGCTCTCAAAATAATATCCTTGTGTACTGCGACATTTCTGATTATTCCACTCTGGTTCTCTACTTTTTGTAACTCTTTATGTGAATAAAACCAAAAGCAGTGAAGTAACAGAATGGAATAAATCCATGCTCTGCTCCTGTGCCATCTTTTGGGAGAGGACAGTGCGGTGGAGGGGTTGAGAAGACTGTCTTTCTCCCTGACCACCAGTGAAAACTGTCTGCAAGGCGTATTCCCCCAATAGATTGTCTTAAAATATACTAGATTAAGTGTCAAATAAGTTGGTATTAAATCCTTGCAGTGTGTTTGCCATATTGAAGGCTGTATCCTCACCTCTGGGGATTAACAAATTCAGTGGCTTAAGCCAGAGACGTTTTGTAAATACACCCCATAAATTACACATGGGCTTTTGAGAATAACCCAGACTGTGCTGTGGGATGCCCAGCCAGCCTGGGATGGCCAACATGTGGCTTTTCCATTGCCTGTGGACCTCGGGAATGCTCCCAGCTATGCATCTGTGTCCCAGCTATGAGGCTGAGGCTCTGTCAGCCCACGGGCATGTGCTGCTCTGGGAACCATCCTAAGTTCTTGTTCTGATTTTTCAGTCCTTACATTCTTTTTGCCGCCATACAAAAACCCCTAAAATCTCTCTTCCTCACCATGAATCCTGAGAATCCATTTCTATATGTGGACCACTTTGATCCTCTGCTGTCCATAACTCTTTCTACCCTGACTTACATCATCAAACACAGTGCCACGACCAACTACATCCACGCTTTTTAATATCAAATTGGGAAAACTTGCACTAATAAAGCCCCATGTCGTTTTCCCCCTCCCCTCTCTTTTCTGTTGTAGCTAAATTCAAATTAATGCTCTCAACTTACAACATGTTGGCATAACTTACATCATGGCTAAATCTCATATTTCATTCAGTGTTGTGATCTGATCTACGCTGCCACATGCATGTGCTACACATTATGAATAAAGCTTTAAAAAGCCTCCTTTTATAGCTGTTTATGTTATATGATTGAGTCCTGGTAGAGAGAAAATTTGCCAGGACTAAAGGTTATTACTGGCTGTTCTGCAACTAATATTGCCTAGAACTAAAGCAATTAGGCTTGACAAAATATGAGCTGCTTAAAAAAATGCACTCTTGAAAGCTGGGCTTGTAATGGAACTTGATTTAATACATGCTACTGACGTGGAGATTTTAATTAAAAGAAAGAGAGAAAAAGAGCTGCTCTGCTAAGGTGGGAATGGAAGAGAGGTTGGTCTGCAGGTGACCAGAGTAGAGGTTTTTGTGTAACAAAATTCATCCCTGAGGGGGTGGGGTGGATGACAGAGCATGGATGGATTCTGGATGGAACACTAATGATCAACACAAAACGGTGACAAATAATCTGTTTTGTCATTGTGTCATTTCAGGACAAGAGAGACATGTATTCAGTGGATTGCCTTTATCACATAGAGCAAACCCCAGAGGGTCTGACCGTGAGTGGTTACCATGCATCAAGAAGCACTAATTTCCATGCATTTTCCATGCTTGTCAAAAAGAAGGTGAAAAAAATGCTGCAAGATTGTCCACAAGACTCTCACTCATCATTTTGCAAGTGAGCCTTGACTCAGCTTTAGCTTACACCAGGAGTGTCTAAAATACAGATGTGTGAATACTTTATTCTTTTATTTCTCTGGCCAGGCCCAAAAATTTTGGGCTGAATTGCATCACTTTGAGTCACTATGAAATGAAACCTATTTTGTTTTCCCAGCAAGATGAAAAACTGAGCCAAAAACCTGGAAACAAACCAACCCAGAATGCTTAGTTCAAAAGATAACACACTTAAACAGTGTGATTATTTTTTCATGTTTTATATTTAATTTTGAATTAGATAAGCTTAGTCTTTAGATGTTCATGTTGAAACACAAATAGTATTTGAATAAGGATGATTTTTTTTCCCCCCTCAGAATTTTGGAGGTTTTCAGTTTTATTTTTGGCACAAACTTTTCCTTGAGTTTGGTAATCCTTGAATCTAGCTTAAGTTTTGGAAGGGTTTTGCCAGCTCCACTGAAACAACCCAGAGGATATTCCACCATGAAGACATTCCATATTGGTGTTGGTATTATTTAAATTGCATTTTGTCAACACTATTAATTCATGTGATTCTCTCAGTCCTCTGGGATTTAATTTTCAATTGTCAGTCACTGGTAAACTGTGGAAGAGGCAGGATTTCTAATCCTCTACCTTTTTCTATACTAAGAATAAACCAAATGTCTTAGAAATAAATACTGGGCTAAATGCTTGAGTTCTACGTTCTCCATTAGGTGGTAATTTAGCACAGCTACATAAACACAATTGCAATGTAGTTGTTCTTATTTCTGTAGAAATCTATTTATTAATTTCCCAATCTAAATTTTTGTCTGGAAATGACATTTTTATGTAGCCAGTGAGAAGCAAAACTACAGCTGAGCATTCACATCAGAAAAAAAATCAGATATTGAATATTTTTGATTAATCCAGAACAAAAAATACCTACAGGATGACTTTTTCCTGTGCATCTTGGAGTTTTTATTGGAAAAAGGCCATTCAGCTTAATGATACAAGAGTGGCCCGATGGTTAAGAAATGCAAATAAAGCTATACATGCACAGAACAAGAGACATTAATAAATACTGACCTGGGGAGGACAGCAGTGGAGCAAAAGCAAGGAAAATTGCATGTAGCACTGATTAAACTGTAACAGAGTGGTGGGAGTCTAAAGAGTAACCTGGCCAAGAGAAACCAGGAGGTATCAAAGTGAATCTTGTAGAAGCTCCTCAAAATTTTCTGCTGCGATGCATTCGGGGATTTTTGATTTCAGGGTTTTCAATCAAATCGAGCTGTTTAACAACAACAACAGAAGAAAGTTCATATGCTCTTAAATAACCTCGCAGTGAGATGTTTCTAGGAAAAGCTTTATTTACACGACCTGTCACAATTGCCTGTGGAGATTGCCCGTGTAATGAAGAACAAATCTAGTTTGCTGAAAGTGCTTTAAAGTGTTTGACAGACACTTCCAAGAAGTTGGAAGACAGAAAATAATGTGAATGGTTTCATGAGAGGAAAGCCTCAAGGTTTCTTTAATTTAGAATTCCAGTGAAGCATAAAGAGTATAATTATTTGTATTTTGCTGCCTTTTTCTAAACTGCATAATACAGTCATTCTTCCAGTTCTTAAAGTTGTCATTTTACAGTACAGTTCAGGACTGCAGTGGTAACATTTTTTCCAAAGGTCAGTTTTCCAATTATAATCCAAAATTTGATGTTAATATTTTTTCTTATGGCCATGTTGTAACCGCATTCTGTTAATTTCATAAAGATACCATTTAGCTGAGGTAGGTGGGATTCTGGGCATACGAACAGTCACCCAATGTCAACAGTAAGCAGTAACTGTAACTACTGACTTCCCATCATTTGCAAAAAAATATTTTCCCAAAAATTATAGCATGTAGAACTAGACAGCATCCAAGTCTCTCAGTGGGAAATGACAGAGGTTTTCTTATTGCTTTATGTATTCCTCAATGCTTTTAAGTCTCATTAGATTTTGCAAGCAACCTTACACACTCTTCAGTTAATATCTGGGATGAACTTGTTTGCCAAGCCCTAAAAACTGCAGCAAGTACCAACAATTTGGTATTTTTATCTATTTCCTTTCCATCACCTTCAACTAAAACAGACCTTCAGAGAGAGTTGACACAGAATCATCGTACAATTCGTTTAGCAAATGTAAACATCAGAACTGGAACCAAAGATGGTATTTTACTTAGTGCTGGTTTTCAGGTTCTGGCGTTTTCTTTACATTGTTTGCAGTAAACTCATTATTTACATACTTTGGCATATTTAAATATAAGCTTCCACCCTAAATGCTGCAAACCACCGAGACTCAACCTCAGTCGCCATAGAAAATTCCTTAATTGCTTTGGGATGAGGAAAGACACCAAAAGCTTTCTTGTTCTCCTTGGTTTACACTCGGTTTTAAAGCACGAGCTACAGGATCCTGCCCTTTCACCTTCCCCTGGAGCCAGAGCCCATAAACTGGGCAGAGGCAGCACAGCTTTGTTGGGTGATGGAGCAGGCAGAGGCAGCTGAGACCTCTGTGGTCCAGACGAGGGCAGAGCTGGTTTTACGTTAATAAAACACGAGATGTTTCCCCCGCTATAAATAAACAGCAGCTCCTGATGCAGCTCCTCAAACACATTCCAGCTGAAAGCCTCGCTTTCTCGCAGGCTTTTGGGGAGTTAATGTCCAAATATTTGGAGAAGCAAATATTCCAGAGGGAAGGAGGCAGGTGAGAGTTGCTGACCAGCTCCTAAAGGAGGGGAAAGCACCCAGCTGGATGGGCACTCCCCATGTCAGCTGTGTTGGTCACCCAGAAAATCACCCAGGAAACTCTAATTGCTTGACTTATTTTTCCAGTTTTGAACCACCTCTGGGGAGAAATAATGAGGAACTGTGAAGGGTGGAGAAAGTCTTAGGAATTTTGTTTTTTGCTCATGCACATTGTAAATGTCCTACAGAAGGTGCAGGAGAACTTATCTTCATTAGTTCTTCAGGGCACAGAAATGCCCCTAGATCCCTCCAAGCTCTGTGTCTGAGAGCAGAGTTTTAAAAAATGAAATATTTCAAAAGAATTCAGTACGGTCCTTTTGTTTGTCTTTTAGTAATGTCAATATCTTTCTAAATTACAAGAGAAGGAATTACTTTCTTGTAATTTCACCTGAATTTCAATCTGATATTTCAGATGTAACTAGTGTGTGATGAGGAAGAAAGTTTCTGTTAATCCAGCTACCTAATATTTAAGTTGGGGATTGAGATTATTAAAGAAATATATTTTCTGCATAAATGCATAAAATATATTAATTGCAATATAATATTTAATATATTGTATTATTGTATTATTCTTGCAATAATTTTTAATAATATAATATTTTTCACAATTATTCTTATTTTTAGTACGTACTTACAGCAGTTTCTTGAAACACTTTTTAATGGAAAATTACTACTTTCCTCTTTGCTTACTATATCTTGTATCAATTTGGAGTAATAAAGACCCTGCATGGAAAATGTGACAAACTAAAATTGAAAACGAAATAAAAATGAAATCCTGAGCTCATTAAAATTAATGAAAAAGCTGAAGTAAAAACACCACCGTCAGAATTTCACCTTTTGATTATTTGTTTTTACATTTTTAAAATGCCTTTTCAAAGACATTCTGAAAAACCTGAGTGTTTCAGCCAGAAAACCTTTCCAAAACCTTCAGAAAGGAAGCAGAATCTTGCAAAGAGCACGAGCTCTTCTGTATTTCACCTGGAAAAGGTGATTTATTTTCTGGTTAATTAGTAAGGCAGAGATTCCTGGTGCAGTGGAGGTGAGCCTGGTACCCCTATGAGATCCATAGGTGCTGATGTTTTCCCACATTTTCCCTTGGCACTGCTGACCTGCAGCATTCCAGCTCTCCCAGCCCTGCTCTCCAGAGCAGGAATATCCAATGGAGCAGCCAAATTACGCCGTGGTTTTGTAGCACACAGACAAATGTGTTTTGCTTCGAGACCACCAAATGCATTTTCACTTGTGACTTGAACTGAATCTGAACCCAGGCCTCCCTCCTGAAGGAAATAAGGAATATATTAACCCCCTCAGCCCTGCTGGGTTTAATACCAGTGGCAGGATGTCACACACAAATATCATCCATCTGCCACAGGTAGTTGGGTTGGGTGTTCCAGCTAATATTTTATGTGAACACCTTTGTAAAATTAGAATAAGGACCAGAGTAATGACATAGCAGCTAATATTCATTTTGCTTCTCAAATGGCTTCATTTCCCATTTTAAACCTCTTCTCAAGTAATATTAAATTCTCGCTCTTGATATGCACTAACGAAGCTTCTTCTCCTGCAGTGTTCAGTAAATTAATATTTGATTAATCAGGTCCAATTCCATTTTCCACCATACTCTGTGTTTTCATTTATCCTGCAGCAAAATGAAGGTAAAAAAGTAACCAACCTGAAATAGCAATTACTGGAACTGAGTCCATCTGGTAAAGGAAAGGGGTGTGGAATTCTTTCATCTGTGCAGTGCACGATAAATCATACACATAAACGCAGAAATCATAGATAAATAAATGACTTATTTTAAGAAAGAAACAGGGCATTTCATAATGAAATATTGAATATTATGCTTAAAAGCATTTCATAAAAATAAATATGAATCAGCATGTGACAGTTAGAGAAATTTTTAAAGGTACCATCACCTATTTTTTATGAACTGGTCCTTCCTAACTCTAAAGTATAAATTTCATTTAATTTCAGCTGGATATCCAACTGTGGCTCCCAAAAACTGTTTAGAAGATTTTTACAAAATAAATTGCCGAGTGCTTTCTGCATCATTGATTTTCAGTCTTCCAAGACTGTTAAATGCAATCCTGAGTAAATAAAGTCAAGTAAGGGAGAGGTTTCTTAAGGACCTAATTTTACTCTTTCATGATCCCAGAAGTTTGTCTGTCAGTTGAAAAGCTGGCACCTGTATTTCAGTTTTAATTACTTTGATCACATGATGTTACCTAAGCAGGTGATATTATCAGCTGTTAGCAGAGCTGCCTGAGATAATGTAACTATAGTGATATTCTAGAGTTAGAATTTCTGAAATGCTTACTATTGCAAGAATTTGTGTTTAACAGGAGAATTGCAGATCTCAGTATTTATTATAGGCAGGAATTACCTTTTTATAAACTGGGACCTGCCTGTTCCTTGAAACAAGTGTGTGAGGAAGTAATGGCTGCTCCCTTGACATGGGGAACTTGATGGCTCAACACTACAGTGAGATCTACATGTCCCCTGATGTGGCAACAGAATCATGAATCATCCTGGAAGAAGCTCTTGTTCAATGCTTGCAATCTGACAGTGTTACTGTTGGTTTCTTATCTTTTAAGGTATATTCACACATCTGTGCATCTAAGACCGGGGCAGGTTGTTCTCTGCCTTGATACAGCAAACTGCAGCTTTCTTATCCGGGGCAGAGGGGGGGCAGGGACTGAGCTCTGCTCTGGGGGGACCAGGGACAGCAGCCAGGGAATGGCTGGAGCTGTGTCAGGGCAGGCTCAGGTTGGATCTCAGCAAAAGGTTCTTCCCCCAGAGGCTGGTTGGGCACTGCCCAGGCTCCCCAGGGCAGTGGGCACAGCCCCAAGGCTGCCAGAGCTCCAGGAGGGTTTGGCTGATCCTCTGGGGCACAGGGGGTGACTCTTGGGGGTGGGGCTGTGCAGGGTCAGGGGTTGGACTGGATGATCCTTGTGGGTCCCTTCCAACTCAGGATATCCTGTGATTCTGTGGTTTCCTGCCTAGCTTGGATCAAGCAGGCAAGGAAAGATGGTAGATGTAAGATGAAGGTGTTACCAGAAGCAGAAAGCCCTCCTTGACTATTAAATCAAATATAGTAGAAAATAATAGCTCC
Source organism: Corapipo altera (assembly GCF_003945725.1). Classification (NCBI taxonomy): domain Eukaryota; kingdom Metazoa; phylum Chordata; class Aves; order Passeriformes; family Pipridae; genus Corapipo; species Corapipo altera. The sequence continues at coordinate 1,754,378 of NW_020884967.1, read as the reverse complement.
TGACAGTAGAGCTGTCTCTTCAGCTTTCAGTTATGCTCTCAAGTTCTTCTACCCATCAGTCAAGCTCGTGTTTGTTCTCTGTCGTTGCCATCATGTCCCTCCAGCCTTCTCATGGCCCCTGGTCCTGTATGTGGGCACCATCCAGCCAGTAATGGCACTTGGTTCTTCAGCTAGTTCTGTTCTGCCATGCAGAGCCCATCTCACAGAACCACAGAATCACAGAATCCCAGAATGTGCTGGGTTGGAAGGGGCCTACAAGGATCATCCAGTCCAACCCCTGGCCCTGCACAGCCCCATCCCCAACAGTCACCCCCTGTGCCCCAGAGGATCATCCAAACCCTCCTGGAGCTCTGGCAGCCTTGGGGCTGTGCCCACTGCCCTGGGGAGCCTGGGCAGTGCCCAACCAGCCTCTGGGGGAAGAACCTTTGGCTGAGATCCAACCTGAGCCTGCCCTGACACAGCTCCAGCCATTCCCTGGCTGCTGTCACTGATCAGAACCTGAGGGAATGGCCTGAAGCTGTGTCAGGGGAGGTTTGGGATCTCCTGCTGAGCCAGCTTGTTGTCCATCTCTGACATCTTCGGGAGTGCTGAGCAATTCCCCGTGGTATTGATGCTAAAAGAGTCCTGTGGCATCACCGAGGGATTGGTTCCGCTGGTGCCGTTTGGATTCCTGGCTCTGTGGTGTCCAACTGCAGAGCGGTTTGTGGGGAAAGTTGTCTGAGCACAGCTACACAGGGAAAGCCAAATACGTGGCTGGAAATATTTTTTTTCTCCTTGAAGCTGTGGATTTTAAAGATTTGCTATTAGCTCAAAAAAGACCCATTGAGGTCTGTCTGCAATATCCCATCCCTGCTAAGTGCCTGAGAGCCCAGAAATTTCCATTGAAAAATGGTTTCTCTACCCACGTTCCTGAAAATGAAGAATCATAGAAATTCCTGAGGGCAACTGGCACAGAGAATATTGTCAGGATGGTGTATCCAGACTGAAGTTTTCCAGAACATTTTTCAGGACCAGTTGAATTTTGAACAACAGTAAATAAAGACAGTAAAGATGGGTTTGTTCAATTTCTTAAGTTTCTTATTTAAAAAGAAAACTGAGATGTCTCTACATTGTTCCCAAATAAAACAACCCTTAGGTAGTTGTGATTTTTGTAGCATTCATTTTTTATTAATATTGCAAACTTGGCTAAATATTTCCCACATGTGTCAGACAACCTGACAATTGCTTCCAGATAATTAGAAAATATTATATATCATATTCTAATAAATATTATAATAAACACACAATAAATAATAATAAAATATAATACAAAACTGTATTAGGTAGAGATATTTTTAATATATTTCATTATGAAATTAATAGAATAAGGGTATATGATCAGTGTGGTTTCAACTTGCACATGGGAAATGTAACTGTAGGTCTGGCAACTAATGTAATAAAACCAATTATTTTGGGGCAAGGGCTGGTGATCTTTTCCTAGAAAGAGCTCAGGAGGGCAGATGTTTCTTCAAATTTCAATAGATGTAAATTCTAATCCTTGATTAACAGTCCTATATTCTCAATTTTATTAAAAATAAGCATTGTACTGGGTTAATTACAGGAATGAACAGTTTAGAGTAGTTTATTATCTGCACTAAATTGAGAATACCTGTCAATAATAAAAGGATCCTGCTGAGAAGCAAAGGACATAAATAAACCTGTCTGTAAAAACATATTTGTCGGCCATTTTTAATGGCAATAATTACCAATGTATTAGTGCAATTTGTTATGTTTATTAATAGAACACATGAATACAGTAGCCACAAATTTGAACTGAATGTGTCCACTGAATGAAAATTTTCCTGGACATTGGGAGTTGATGTCAGAGCCCTTCCATTGTCAGTGCATTTGTCACCCTCTGCAGAGCACTTTTGGCTCATTTTATGCAAAATTATCAACTTTGCAACCAGATGTTCTCAAAGGATTTCAGTGCAGAGGAAGGCACCCAGGATGTTGTACTTTCACGGCTTGGTCAGGTAGCACATGGCTGCAGGGATTCAGATGGCACAGAAACCACGAACATTGTCAATCCACTCCCAAAAGCACACAGTGAACAAATATCTGACGTTGCCAAAGTCAGCTGAGAATTGCAAACCTTTGGGAGGACAAGTGAAAAAAAGCTGTGTAATTTTTTCCTCAGAAATAACTATGCAGAAAGGCGATTTCTGTTGGACAAAAGCATTTTTGTTTTAATAAACACAGAATTATTATAAGACACAGAGTAAAATCACACAACAGCTCCCTGCATCGACGTGTATTGGTCTTGGCTTTTTTTTAATCAACATTGTCTTGCAGGTTTTCTCCCATGAGTTTTACTGTACCAGCCCAGTGGTTTTCTTGGTAACCAGAACTTTGTCTGTAAAGTATTTCCTTGCAGCAGTTCTGGGGGACATCTGGATTTGGCTGCTGGGCAAATTTCTGTTATGTTTGCAAAGGACAGCCAAGCAAATCGCTCCATGGCTTTCTTTGTGGGGCAGCAACGTGCAAAGGAGCTTTCAAAGTCTTGCTAAAACATTTTCATCATCCACTGGCTTGATGCTGATAGACAGGAGAATGTCTGTAACTAATAATTCCCCCATTTGGGAATTCAGCAGATTCCACAGACGTAAATTTGTGCCCATTGTGAAACAGTAATTCATTTGGATTTCCTTCATGGCTGAAAATGAGTCCTTGATTACTGTTCTGGAAGTAACCTGGGAAGTGAAGGCTGCTCCAGCCATTACTGGAGTCCTCAGCTGCAGTAATGGCATAATCACAGCCTGCTGGTAGCATTTCAGAGGGCTTTGCTCAAGTTATGTCCATTCCCATCTGTTTTCCCTGCTGAATCCCAGTGAATCCTGCTAAGCCACAGAACAGTCACACAAGCCCTGTCACTACAGAGAGCATGGATTTTAGATGTCCAACCACTTCTTCACAAGACAAAGTGGTAACAGACCCGAGTGACTGCAATGAACGTGCATTTCACCATGTCCTCCCATGTGTTCAAGATGTCCAATTCATTTCAAAGCCATCATTTTTAGGGCTCACTGGTGAGTTGCACAGTCAGAGGGGTCTTTGCTGAAGTGACTTGTCCACAAAACAACAGCTTCATGACCTGTGAAATTTCTTCTCCATGGTCTCTGGAAATTGTGGATATTGTGAGGGATTGGAGGAGTTCATTTGTTTGTGTGAAATCAAGCCTTATCCATCAACATGGGGATGTTGAGTTATTTTGGAGCAAGCTCAGCAGACCCTGCAGAACTGTAATGACAATAAAATTGTTTCATATTGGACTGTTACAAAAGCATCCTATGAGAATGGTTTTCTGGTAGTACTGGCTGCTGATGGGTTTGACCTCGTGACTTACAGATGAAAAACTCTGCATTTTATTAGGATTGGAGTTATTGAAACTCTTGGGGTTTTTTGTTTGTTTGTTTTAGCTGGCACAATTATAAACATGTTTAGTTCTAGTAGCATTTCAAGGGTCGTAGGTTCTCTTAGGTTAGAAAAGACCTCTAAGATTGTTGAATTTAACTATCCACCCAGCACTGCCAAAGAAATTTTAACACATTAAACCCATAATAATTTCTCAATTGATTTAGTGGTAGTGATTTCATTTAGCCATAAGACTAAGATTCACATAAGAACATTAATGGAAATATCATACAAGAACATTGGCTGCTCCAGGTGTATCACTGTGCTGAATAAAACTTATGCATAACTTCCTTCCAATAAAAATACTTTCAAAATAAAATACAAACACGAAATTCTTTGTTGAAGTTACAAACTTTCTCTGAAATGGCAATTTCTTCACTCAGCAACTCAACAATATGTTGGATTTTTAAAAAACACCAAAATCTTTCATGAAATCTCCAAGGGAGAGGTAGTTACTGCTAAAAATGGGATATAAAGAGTGGGGTGGGATGGGTGGAGAGGTGAACCATTTCCTCTTGGTTTTCTTCATCAAGAACAAACAATACATTGCAGTCAAGCTCCACAGAGTCCAACAGAATGAGTCCAAAACTCAGAACTTGAGCACAGAAAGAGTTCCTGTGGTTCTGCATTACATTCTGGGACCTAATTCCAGGTTTAAAATAATGAAACATCATTTCCAAACTCAGAGGGCAAAAAGTAGATACACAAACATAGAAGGCTTTTGAGACAGAGGTGGGAGACAGAAGTTTTCCCTATATTTGTGTCTTTTTGTTTGTTTGATTTGGTTTGTTTTTTAATGTTCCTCCAAAATACCAGTGCTACAGATATTTTAACAGTCTCCTCCAAAATTCCCTGCAGTTGTCCCAAAAAACCCCAAGATTTTACCTTGGGGTTTTTTGGATAAATCACCAAAATACCATTTAACCAATGGCATTCCACATCTGCTGATAATCTGGTTGACAAAAAAAAAAAAAAGCCTTTGAATGAATTATGAAGTTTCAGCAAGGAATAAAAGACGGACCCTTTACAACAGCAGGTCAGCATTTGTCCTGGTTGCATTTGCTGCTGATTTCACAGGAAAAATTCTGATTAAAATTATTAAATTAAATCTCAGTGTAGTTCTGGCTTTGACGAGTTAGCCGAAAAAATGCGCAGTAAGGGAAAAGTATGTACCACGTTTTAGAAAATTTTGAATGATGTGTCTTTCCTTTGTTCACAGACAAGTGGAGTTTCTTTGTTTCAGTAGCTCAAAGTGGATGCAGGAGGGAAATGCCTTGGAGGTGGCTTCATGTAAAGCAGCTCCTCTTTGACTGGAGGAACCTCCTCTCCCACTTGGAGCTGTGTTTAAAAGCGCCATGGAGACATGGAAACGTGTGGGGCTTGTTCTTCCTTCCCTTCTCTGTTCCACTCATCCCATAAAAAGATGTTAAGTGTCTTACAAGGAGCGCATGGATGTCCTGGGTGTGCAAATGCTGGGAGTGTGGGATGTGTTGTCCCTGTGTCCAATAGATTAGTTGGAAACCAAGGCCTCATATCTTGTTTATTAACTTGGAACGATGTCGTGAGGATTAGAAAGGATTTTTGGACTACTCCAAATTAAATTGCTTTGTTCAGCTGCCTTTGCTAAAACTGTGCTTTAATTCAGGCATATAATATATCCAAAGTTACCACAACGTTTGTGTTTGGAGTTATTATCTTGTGCCTATATTAACATCAAGGCTGCTTTAGCTAAACCAGTGAGAATATTTGCATTTAATTTAAAATAATGTTATGAGAGCTACATTTTTTGGTTGTTTTTTCTAAAAATAAATAAAAAGCATCACCCGTGCAGCCCTGAAAACAAATCAAGGGTTGCTTGACTGGCTTTTAGTCACTACCATTTGCTTTTTTCCTTAACAAAGGGCAGTAGGAAATTATTGCATTGCACAAGTGGAATTTAAAATGTTGCTGATGTACTTAGGGATGCTCTTTCCTGAGAAGAATCATTATGTATGACCATGCTCTTTAAAAATGTGATTACAACAGTTGAGCAGATGGTAGACACTTGGGGTCAGCTCTAAGGAGATCTGTATTTACAGTGTATTAATAATGGTTTAAACTTTCTCATAAATAGATGTTGATTAATTTTAAATCCATTTGTAGAAACCCAGCATTGCCAGACTATTTCCTGAAACCACAATACAAAGTATGATAAACACCATCCGTTAATCCAGACTAATGTACTCCACACGTTAAAAAAATTCACTAAAAGGATTAACGTAATTTTTCAAACACGAAAAAAACCAGATTGTGTATTTCATATATACTTTGTGTGTTGGATTTTTGACAGTCAACTCTTTTCGTTGATAGAATTATGTATTTTTATCCTTTGCTGTAACATACTCCCAAATAATTTATATTTAATTTTATATTCTGTTTGGGATTTGTTCACCACTTTGTCACACAGCTAGTTCATTCCATTGAGTGGAAAACAGATTAATCCAATCAGGTGAAACAGCAGGAGGAAAATTTAGGAAAAACCTATTTTAGAGGCAGGCGGACATAATTTTGCTGGAAATAAATAGCATTAAATGCTGATTCTTGACCCTTGGCATTTTTTAACTGTGTATTCTGGTCTGGTGTCAGAAAACAGTGCAGGGCCTTTCTGCCATCCTGACACTTGTTATCAATATTTCTGCCCAAAAGTTATTGGGCAGAAATATTGATCAGTTCCCATCAGTAAGGGTTTTGTTATGTTTTCAAGGGAGTGAGGAGGCTCAGTGCTCACAGGTATCTAAAATATCTATGTGCATGTACACATAGATACTTTTGTGTGCTTATAGATACTTAGATACTGTGATATAGCATATAACTGCACAGAGACATGTATATATGGTTGTATACAAACACTTGTGCTCAGTGACTTTAAATAACTGTCTGAAATTTGGGAGCAATTAGATTAAAAATTCAACCAACAGCTGATGCCACTTCACAATCCACAAAAATACGAACCCCAAATTTAGGTTTACAACAGGATCATTTTCTTTCCTTCATATAAGTTTTTTTGAGAGAGATACTCCTCATCTTAGCAGTTGTTAAGCACTGGAGAATTTAGAGGCCAAAAAGAAAAAAGTTGATCTTCAATAGCTCTGCCAGTTATCAGAGTCTTGAAATGGGACGAAGTGACATCCTTTAATATTGGAGTTGGAGGCTGAAGACCTGATGTTGAGCTTTCAGCCTGACTTGCTTTGACAAAATTTTGTGGATAATTTTTTGCCTAAAGGTGTAGAATGGAGTAACTTTTCCTTCACAGAGTTCCCTTCCTTTTCACTGTTCCTCTGTTTCCAAAAGAAAAAGCTGAGAAATTGCCCTTAGAGCAGTAAGAAACTACAGATTTTGGCTAGAGCTGCTTTACAAGGGCCATGGAATTGAAGCATCCTTAGCAAGGGCTTGTGAGCAGTGAGAAAATAATTCTTTTTCATGTTTTGTTGAAATCTTGTTGCTTGTGGACAGGATTTAATGTTCCAAACTCACATGTAAATTTATACCCTATATCTGTCCTCCTACTGAAATGGATAAAACCTAAGAATGAGGGCAAGTTTGCATGTAAATGCCATGTCACAGTCCAAAGTAAGCAGTCCCAGGTGCCAAAAAAGTCTGAGACAGAAAGAGTGAACCTTTGTCATTGTGAAGCTATTGCTTTTACATTGTACAACATGTTAATCCCAATCAGTAAAGCATCTAAGGCACCTTTTAAAGTCCTACTGAACTCAAGATGCTCCGTTTGAACAGGGTGGACTTCAGGCTGTGCCTGTGTCCAGGCTGGTTTTCAGCTCAGTGTTCTCTGATCTTTGTCTTCAGTTCCTACCTGCTCACACATCCCTGCTCTGGATGACCAACACAACTCCTTGGAGTGTGGATGTAGAAATTGCCATTCTCGTGTCAATAATTCCTCCAGATCTTCAAATTGTTCATAAATTGAACAAAATCCTGACAATCTTTGCACCCTTCACTTCAAAAATTAAATGGCCCACGTACCACAGCTGCACTTTCTAAAGCACAGTTGTGTAAACCCTACAAGAGATGTACAATACCCCACATTCCCCCTTAGGAAGATTTCTTTACTGATGTTTTCCAGTGTCTCTAAGGACACTTCCGTGCCTCACCCACATGTTGCTGCCACAACAGCCCTTTCCCTGTCTGTCTGCTCACTGTCCAGTTGTCCTTTCTCAAAATGTTTTCCTACAATGTTGCCAAAAATTTCCCTCTGGTTTCTGGCCATTGCTCCTCGTCTGCTTTATCTTCTGCGTCAACGACAGAGAATCGTCCAGCTGACCAGATCCTGAGTCCTGGTACCATGGCACAACAGGGCTTCTGCCTCAGTGAGCTCCTTGGGACAGGCAACCAGGGACCTCCAGCACCTTCAAGGGACATTTAAAGTTTTCAGAATTATTTTTAAAATTGGAAAAATCGAACCCCTTCTGTCTCACTACCACAAAACTTGTTCTTTGTGCTCAGTCTTCTAAACTTGGGCGCCACAGCTGTGAACTGCCTTGCACATACAATAAATGAAATACTAGCTTTATATATCACATGTATGAGTTCCTTGTGACACACATAAGAGAGGGACTGCTTTGGTTTCATTCCCAGTCAGGCCATGTGTAAATATGGAGAGTTCCTATTTGCCCAAATATGCTATTTCCTAATATTCCCAACTTCAATTTTTTCCCTCAAACCTGTGCTTACTTAGCAGACCAAATTCTATTTTTTAGAAAACTGAACTTGAATTATGTCTAGAACTCACTGGATAATACTTTAAATTTGAGTAGATAAGTCAGAATTTGATTTTTCCATCCTTAACAAACCTAAATTACTTTTACCTTTATAAGAATATTCATATCCTCATAAATATTCTCTAAAATATTTAGAGGCCATTCTTGAACTGCCTTATTTTGAACACTTTCTGAATGTTTGGCCTTGAGTGGTTCTATTCTTTTTTTTAACCAATTGCTAATAACAATGCTGGCCTTTCTTTTTGATTTATCAGCTGACACACTAAAGCACATTCCAATACTTTAATTTCCCCAGCATGTTTTGCTGTTCTGTACAACATCTTCATTACTGCTTGATATTCCTTCGTTCGTTACTACATAAACCAGCTATGCTAAAACAGTGTGATTGTATTTTTGGAAGCACAGAGCAAGAGCATCAAGTACATCAGTGGAATACTTCACAGTGACCTCTGCTGTTACACTTCTTTTGGATCCATTAAAATTGTTCATAAATAGTACAAGCCATAATAATAGAATAATAGGCAGCTCATGGTAGCCCAGATATGCCTGATGCTAAAGAAATTAATTTGCAGGTGTCCTTGAGCCCCAAGTGCTTATTGCTGATGGTACTAAGTAGTGCTTGACTGGAGAGTCCATCTGCTCTTCATGTCTCTGACGTGGATATTTTTGCAGTACTTAGAGCACTTACTCTTGCTCCCTTAATGTAAGGTGGTAGCAAGAGCGTGAGAAGTTTCAGCAGTTTGCATCTGCTCCAGCAAAAAGGAAATGTTTGACTTTCTGCCCAGCATTGCTAAATACAGAAACTTGGAAAATAGGGATGTAAAAATACTCGTTCCCTTGAAAACGTTCTGTGATGCCATTTCCCAGGATAGAGGGGCTGATTTTTGTTTTTAATAACATGGAGACGGGGGCTTTGTGGTGCTGAAATACGTGTGTGTTACAATCAATTGTTTAATGGAGTCAGATGTAAATCATAACCGGGAAGTGCAAAGACTTGGGTGGCTTCCCAGAGATCCAGCAATTACAGAGTGACATAATGATACTTTGATCATAGCTTGTGTTCTCTGTTTTCTTACCTCACAAAAACTCGGTGAACACGTCTTTCTAGAACTTTGAAAAGCTGAATATTACAGATATGCTAAGTAATACCTTATGCTGTTTAATACAGTGAGAAGAAATTATATTTCCAAGGGCTTAGGCCTCAATTCAGCAAAACACTTCAGTTCCTATTTAACTTGATTTGCATGATAAAATCTTCCCTATATCAAATAAAGGGGGTATATGTGTGCATAATGACTTAATTACTTCTGACTCAACTCTGAGTCCCAGTTAAAGCTGTTAAACTTTGCTAAAATACTTTGGTCAGGTTATTGAAACAGTTTAATTAATTTTAAGCATTTACGAGTCACACTGTAATCACGTGCCATAACTCTGGGTGAGAGTGGTGCTCTGGTGTCACCCACACCACCCATCCCCGAGTAGGACCAGTAAATTCCCCACAAACAGGGTGGAAATGCCACAGTCTGGAGAAAGGGCAATTAAGAATCACCTGAGCAGTCTGCAGGTGCTCAGTGTCTGCCTGTGCATTGTGCATTTGATGCTATGAGTGTTCTCAAAGCTTGCAGGTGTTGGAGTTCCAGAGCTCAGTCTGCCCATCACGATTTAACAGGAGAGAGGTTTGTGTGTGGCTGTATTTAGGTTCAGATCACGGCACAAATGGTGCTGCTGAATACAGAATTTTCTTCCTGAATTTGGATTTTTTCCTGTGTTGAGCTCAGCAGAAGGCTGGAAGGGAACTTTTCAGGAGGGCAGGTAGTCATAGGACAAGGGCTAATGGTCTTACGCTGAAGGAAGAAAGGTTTAGATTGGATATTAGGAATAAATTCTTGACTATAAGGGTGGTGAGGCACCGGCACAGGTTCAGAGAGATTGTGGACTCCCCATCCCTGGAAGTGTTCAAGATCATGTTGGGTGGGGCTTGGAGCAACCTGGTCTACTGGGAGGTGACCCTGCCCATGGCCTAGAGGTTGGAATGAGCTGAGTTTTAAAGTCCCTTCCGACTGAGACCATGCTGTGATTCTATGATTCTACAATTTCTTTGAGCCCCAACACTAAGTCAGAAAACTTAACATACTTTAAGCATTTCTCCTTTCTGAAGACCTGACCTCATATTTGTCCCAAAATATTTTGAGTTGATTTCTCTTCATTGTGGGTGCATTAGGAAACCTCCAATTTGGAAGAAAGGATCATTTTTGTAGGGAGAGTCTGTAGACAGGGGTAGTAACGACACAGGTCTGGAAAGCCTACAGGGCATGAGTAGCAACTCCCTGTGTCTAATGCTTGTCTGTTTGGTGCTACCTTTGTTTTTCATAGCAAATAACCTTTGGCAGAGTAACGTTGGTGGCTCTGTGGTTTTGCACACATGTACTATATTTAGCACAGGTCTTTTAGTTGCTCATTAGTAATTTCCTGCACGGTGGACGCAGCGTTCGGATGAAACTAAGGCACATAAATCTGATTGGCTTTATTAGGATAGGAAAAATCCTGAGCATGTTGCAGCAGAAATTCAGTCTAATGCAAGTAACAGCTGAAAGTGTTCTTTCAGTTCCCTGGAGATTTGGCTTTTAGAATAATTTTGGGGGGATCAGAGCTCTACACAGTCTGAAAGCAAGGGCGAAGTGTATGAGTGCCTTCATTGTTGGCCCAGATGGCATGACTTAATTAAATAAAATATCTGTGCTGCCTATGTGTTGATGTCTGACACTAGCCCTGGGCCAGGCTTGCAAATAACTGTGGTTTGCTAACGTGTGGCTTTTCAAACAAAATCTGTGTTAGTGCTCATGAACCGTGAGCAGTAACATGGCCTGGGCTGGAGGCACAGGCTGGGTACTGAGTGATGAACAGAGCCAGGCTTGAAGGAGGAATTCAGCAGCCCTTCAGAGACGGTACATTTGGGATGGAATGTACTTATCCTGACATCCTAGAAATCAGTCAGAGGGAAAAAAATGGAGAATCATTAGTAATAGTTTTTAACTTCTTTCAGTACTCTAAGACCTTGGTTGGCAGCTGCTGCTTCAGTGGCGAGCCAGGGCACAGAGAAGGGGAGGAATAAGATGACCTTGTCTTGCAGCAGCCTCAGGACCACAGGGGGTGTGTGGATAGGGTGAGAAGGTGGTACCAAGGCACCAAGTTTGCCTCAAACTCCTGATTTCACGCTGCTAATGCAGCAGGACAGGGCTGCCCCTCAGAGAACACTCCAGCCTCCCCTGTTCTGGTGGCAGCCAGGGATTCCAACAGGAATCACTGGGGGCCATGCTGCAGCAGCAAAGCATCCTCTTCCCTACAGTGGCACCCTCTGTGGCACCACCACAATCTGGGAAAGGGATGGATAGCCAGGGAAGTAGAGGTTAGGGACTGCCAAAGTGGTGGTGTTTTTCCTCCATTTCCCCACTGGTAAATATCGTGGTTCCACTTTCAGCTATAATGAGAGAAGTTACTGTGAAAAGATGCTGTCTGAGGAGCAAAAACAGACAGCTATTCATGTCTAGACTAAAGCATGTGCAAGTTTCCAGGTTGGAAAAAAGGTCCAAAGAGAAGTGCTGAAAGAAGACTAAGTCAAAGTTCCCCCTGGCACCTGCAGTGGATGGAGAACGTGGTGACGTAGCTAAAGCAGGGGAGGTGGGAAGGAATCCATGGGGGGTGGTAGGAGAATGGGCAGGAGGAGCAACTTGTCACAGACAGCAACAGGGATCCAGCAGCGTTTGCTGGAGATGTTTGGTTTTCTGCACATTTACCATATTTAAGTTTTTCTTAGATTATTTTAAGTAACAAATGGGGTTGTAATGTGGATTTAGTAGAGATACACTGGCAGCTCATGCCCAGCTTTTGGCTTTGCAAATGAGTCTTACACCAGGCACCATTTTTGCAATCAAAAGTTGTAAAATCCAGTCCTTTATATTCGGTTTGGCTTTTTTCACATGATTTGTTTTCCTTCCTATGAACTTCAAGAAAGGTTTATCTTTCAATTCTGAAACCTGGCCTATCAGTGCTTGCATGTCTGTGCTTACAAACTGAAGCACAGACATACTCGTGGTTCAGAATGGATCTTCTGTTAATGGATCTGACCTGAACACTTCTGAAATTTCATAGAATCACAGAATCACAGGATGGTTCGGGTTGGAAGGGATCTTAAGAATCATCCAGTTCCAACCCACTGCCATGGGCAGGGACGCCTCCCACTAGACCAAGACTATCTCTTGGAGAATATATGTAGGCAGATATCAGACCTACCCAAACTGAGTCAAAAGCATAAAAACACCCTTTTGATTAAAGTGATCTAATATAAAGTGCTCAGACATGTTGTTTCGATGGTATCCTGAAGGGACATCTCTGAATTTTATTTCCTACTTTAAAGATGTACACCTCTTGCACTAAGCAGAGTCAGTTGCCATCACACCATCTGGAAACTGAGACATTAGTTTTGGTGCTTCAGCACTTATATTACTTGTAAAGAATACTGAAATCTCTAAGACATTTCATCCTGGAGCACATTTCCCTTTTAACTACTCATACCCTTTTATTCAGCCAAATAAATTACACTGGTCACACTTTGTAGCTGATAAAAACTAAAAAAGCAAGTCTTCAGCTGTGAGAGAAAACAGCATTTCTGATGGGTTTTCTCTGGTTTCTTTCCAGCTTTGCCCATTCTCACTGGGGTGATTCAGTTTGCAATCTCCCATTCATTAAAACCTGGAAGTTTAACCTGCAGCTTATCACGTTTGCCCAAATTGCGTTTAGTTAAACATAGTTTAACCCCAGATTTAAAGAACCAATAAAGGTTCTGTTTTGTTGGTTTCTGGTTTTTTTTTAACAATATCTCGTAGTATCAATTAAGGAAGAAATGGGGTTTGCTTCAATGCTCCAACTTTGCGGATTAAAAAGGAATTCTGGTGAGGAGGGAAGCATGGGAGGCAAGGCTGCCCCGAGGGAGCCTCACTGTCCAAACTGACAGCTCAGTGCATACTTTCTTGCTTGCTAATCTAGTTTTTTTCAACAAAAAGGTGAACTGATCATGGCAACTCCCTCATCACACAGCACACAATGGATAATCTTGTGAATTGAGTTAAATAGGCCTTACCTTCTTGCACTTCTTCTCAACTCTGGTTCCTGGAAAACTGGGTAATGGAAGTATTTAATGGCAGGGCATGTCTGCTCATTGTTAATGGCAGTAAAATGAAATACAGCTTAACAACATTGAAGAGGTAGTGCAAGCATCCTGTGGTGATGTGCTATATATAGGACCATTCCAAAACAAGATATAATAGTAACATATAATAATAATATATAATAGCAGCATCTCTAAATACTCAGTAAATAACTACAAAAGGGTCTGTGCATACAGAATTTTATCAATTTTTTCCACCTGAGCTGATTTACTTTCCTCTTTCCTCAACTCTGTAATTTTTTATTAACTAGCACAACATTCACTATTTCACACTGGTCCCAATAGTATTAAAAATTGATGCAGGAAGGAGAACACCAGTGGGATTTTACATACACTAGTGGCCACTTCTTCTTCCTTTAAAGTACGTGTATAGTATCACACTTATCATTTTGAAAGCTAAAGAGAAAATAAAGAGCTGAAATAATAAAACCAGATTGTTAGCAAAAAAACCCTCTCCTTTTCCTTTTAAATATTTGAATGTGTAATACAATATTGTATCATTCAGCTGAGCCACAACAGAACCTTGTTTCTGCTATGAGTCTTTGGCTGTAATTATAACACTGTCATATCTCTTTTCTGCTCAGCAAAGGATGAGTTCTTTTGGGCATTTTTTTCAGGGAAAGGTCCTGCTGGCATCAGATGCAGAGCACCAGGGTACCTGGAGGCACTTGTCTGAATTTCTCCAACACCTCTCTCCAAAGATTTCACAGTCCATAAGCCTCTGAACACATAAACTGGTTCTTGTTTCCTTTTACCTTGGATTATGGTACAGTTCTTTTTCCTTAAGAAAAATGGAGACTGGCTGTCAGGATCACTGACCTGCCATTTCAGGTGTAGTAAACTCCTGAATTTGGGCTGCAAAATGATTCCATCAGGCTTCTGCAGCCTGTCCATGACACTGAGCTACAAAGTGGAGAAACAACTCTGCAAGGTTTGGGATGGGATAGTGGGTTGAGGTTTTTTTTTCCTGGCCAGCTTTGATACTTGGTAAGAAGATGTGAAATGAGGCCCAACATCAAGGAGATTATTGCAGAAGAGTAGCAATGAGCAAGCAGAAGCTTGAAGCATGAAAAGAGCAGGGCAGAATAAAAATAAAGACATTGAACACAGAATTAGTTTTCTATTTTTTTTTTTTTTTAATACTGAACCGCTGACTAATGAAAATATTTGTAATTTGATTAACAGGACAGTAACTGAGATTTGGATCTGCTCCAAGGGAGGTAGTTTATTATATCATTACTATATAACTATATAAGTATCTAAATCTGTACCTATAAATCTATATGTAATATAAATATATAAGTATATATTATAATATATAATATATAATTATATATCATATGTATAATAAATAACATGTAGAAAATCATAATTATAGCTCCACTGCCATATCCTGGGTACTCACTGGCAACAGGCACTGCAGGAACACGGGATCTGGAGGGGACCATACAAACCAGGAGGGTCCCTGGTGACCCCTGTGTGTGCTGCTGCACTGACACCACCACAGACACTGGAACCAGTGAAATTAAAGCTGCTCTGTCCTGGATTAAAGCAAACAGTTGCACAGGTTGTTTCAGCGTGGATGTGGCAACCTCTGCTCTTGAGCCTGGTTTGCTCAGTCAGCTCTGAGATGGGTTTATAGATTTGGGAGCAGTTTTTGATAATCTTCCATCTTACTGGAGTTTCACAGATTTCACAGAACACTCTGGGCTGGAAGGACCCACAAGGCCCATTGAGTCCAATTCTTCAGTAAATGGTCCATATGTGGATCAAGCCTTAGAACAGCATTACTGACTTTGATGGATCTTTTTGCCCTTTTAAGAGTAAATAAGTCTATTCCAGCTAGACCCATATGGACAGAGGCTATTAAAGCCCTTCCAAGGCTTTACCAGGCCTGGTGGGGACTCTCCCTGTTTTCTTTTTAGCTGCCAGCTTGGCCCTGGCAATGACATTTTAATCACATATCCCCACCAGCGTCACCACCTTGTTTAGCCAGACCAAGAGGCTACAGCTCTGGTCATTATATTCACTGCTCTTCACAATAAAACATTTGTACTCAAGCTGTCAGTAAATGTTTCTATTTAACTAGTGATTTAGTGTCCTGGATTATGCCGAAAATACTTTGAACTGATGGTTTTCTTAAAAGGCCAAAACGCTTCTTATAGTGCATCCAGTACAACTTTGAATACACTGGGAAGGCTTATCCAGCACCGAATGTTTCTGCAGACTTCTAATAATATGTTGGGAACAAATTCAGAGAATGAAAAATGGCTGTGAAGGTTCCCAAAGTTCTCACACTTGATGGAAGACAAAGAGGATTTTATTATCCTTCCTCAGGATTAACTGCGCACTCAATACCAGTGGATTTCCCCATGTGAAGTCAAAGAGGATCTGTCCCTTAGCAGGTATTCACTTGCTTCTTAGGATACATTTTCCAGGTGATTTGTGGAGTTTTCACCATGTGCTTCCCATTAATCTTGAGATGAATGTTGTGCAAATCCCTAGTCAGCACTTGGAATATCTACCAATTAATTTTTAAAAGCACAAAGTTCTTAGTAACTAGAGCTGGGACTACCTGGTACAAAAATCACTTATTTATGCTAATTGTGAAGAGAAGCGTTAATTCCCAGGAAACAGATCCCAAAATAGTTACACAAAGTAGTGTCTTATTACCATTTACACCCCCCAGAAAAAAACCCAGCAAAAAACCCAGCAAAAAAAACCAAGGAAAAGCAAAAAGAAATATTTGCATACCTTTTAAAAGAGTATGGGTAAGTTGGGCATCTGGCTCTGGGAGTCCTTTTCCTCCAAAAATTGTACTAGATTTTAAGTCCTGAGAGGTTTATACTGCCCACTCACTGCAGCCTACTCATGGCCTTTTGCTCTTTATAAAAATACACAGATGTGTCCAAATTCTGCAGCAGGAGATTCTACTATAGAGCAACATAGAAATGGAAAGTTTGTCTTACAAGGATTGACAATCCAAGAATATAGATTGTTGTTGTCAATATTTTTAGAGATCTAGAAATGTTCTGCAACTTACTAAATGTTTTGAAGGGAAGCTGTTGTACTGAGCAAATACTGGGAGCAAACTAGAAACAGGATCTCTGACTGTGAAGATGCTGTTGAAATGAAGATGCTGCTGTAGTTGGAAAGCATTAGGAAATCCCAGTTTTCAGATGTGTGAAGGGATAAATCCAAACTGCCTAAAGGTGCAATTAGTACCCAATGTTCTAGGAATGACTGTGTTTGACCAAATTTCAGGAAATTCACTTACATGACGAAAATATTTAGGCATTTCTGAAAGATCCTGCTACACCTCAGCCTACAACTTTAGGTGCAGTATTTAAGTCCAAATACTCTCAGTATTTCCCCCGAGGCCTCAATTTTGCACTCTTTTAGAGAAAATCAGTGTATTCACTGTATCATACTTTTCTTCCATTTCAGAGGGCTGAAACAAGAGCTAATTAATTAAGTGGAGCAGCTGATTATTGTTTCTGGGTATTCAAAGGCCATTGATCTTGGTAACTCTTTGCACTGAGCTTGGTGTGCCTTAGATCCAGGTCTTAATTTCATCCTAAAATACTGCTGCAGTTCCAAAATTGCGTTTGAAAGACTTTCAAATGTTGTTGCTTCAAGGCTGTTCAGAAGTCTCAAGTAAGACACAGTATTTTACTAATGAAGCAGTATTTTACACTGCTAAAGAACTTCCCCAGACAGAGACTCCTGGCACTACCCGGAAAAAAAATTACAGAGAATAAAAATATTTCAAATACAGCTGATTCTAAAAAAATCCCCTGGAGGAAAATGTGAATGAGACTTGCTGCTTTATTCCCCTGAATGGTTTTAAAAATGTGTGTGTAGTTTAAAATATGTTATTTTTGATGCATTTGCATGTGTAGCTGTAATTCCAAGGAAATTTCCTTCAGTAATAAAACCAAAAATAGGTAAAACCTGTGTACTAGTTCTAACAGTAAAACAGAAAACTTCTAAAGGCTAATTGTATAACCCAGTGTGAGCATTTAATTAGTCTTTCCTTTGCACCACTTGTGGCAAAACTGGATATAAATTAATTAGTTGTTCATAGTGCTAACTGAAGAGATTAAAAAAAATTTAAAAAAAAAGGAATTTTGATAAATGTGAAACATGTGCTCCACTACCTAAGTCCTGTTCTCGTGGTTTGTAGATGATACTGAGGCATCTAATAATAACAAAACTGCACAGAAATCAAGGAATTATTTATTTTAAGCTGCTTCATGAAGACAAAAGCTGCCAAATCACCAGCAGATTCTGCTGTGAGTGTTTTACTGCTCCTTCTCCCTGGGTACTTGCACTTAAGTAATTTACTCAGTTCCCAAATTACAATAAATCCTTACTCCGTTGTGAAGCAGGATTTGTAATTCCTTCTCCAGGAGCGCCTGTAGCTCTGCACAAGGAAAACTCTGGCACTGTTACAGCTTCACCCACACCGTGTTTGGTGCATAAAATCCAAATTATTCCTTTTCCACTATGCATTGCCATCTAGTGGTGTGAGGTCCCTTTGTGCCACAGCAGAAGGGAGCGAACATGGACATAAGCTGGGAATGACTGTGGGCATCAGGCAACTCGTGCTGGTCATTGCCCCAGTCGTGGGATTTTGGATCACCTTCTTTAGAGAGGACTGAAGCCCTGTTGCAAGGATCTGCTAATTGCACTGGCTGTCATGTGCATGTGCTCTAATGTTTCTTTTTCAGCCTAATAGAACTAGAATCACAGAATATTCTGAGTTTGAAGAGACCCACAAGGATCATCAAGACCCTTGTGAATAAAGATTCACATGGTAAAAAGAACTGGGCAAGATATGAGCAACTGGCTTTTCCTTGTGTTGTGGAAACCTGCTTATCTCAATCAGCGGAGAGGGGGAAATAATTAGTACCAGGTTTGCATGTTGGCATGATTTCCTTCCAAGGACAGTAAAAGATTATAAAGAATTGGATCATAATTCTTGGCCAAAAGTCTGTCTTCTGGGAGCTCAGATACTAGTAGGACAAGGGGAACAATTTTAAACTAAAAGAGGAGAGATTTAGATGAGATATTAGGAATAAATTCTTCCCTGTGAGGGTGGGGAGGCCCTGGCACAGGTTGCCCAGAGAAGCTGTGGCTGCTCCATCTCTGGAAGTGTCCAAGGCCAGGTTGGACAGGGCTTGGAGCAACCTGGGCTAGTGGAAGTGTCCCTGTCTGTGGCAGGGGTTTGGAATCAGATGAGCTTTCTGTTCCCTTCCAACCCAAACCATTCTGTGGTCCTATGATTCAAATTTACATAGCTCCCAATAAACAGAAGTTAAATCAAGAGCAGCTGTAGCAGAGCTCTGGGGGGGTGACTGTTAGTTGGAGATCAGGCAAGTGGAGCACATCACATGGGAGTCTGGAAAGGGTTTTCCAAAACTCTCCATTGTTTCCTTCCACACAGGTCAGTAATGAAATCCTTCAGTCCTTTATAAAGCCATTATACCAATCTTTTTCCCACAAAGCTGCATTTGGGTGCTGTTAATTTTTACATAGTTATCTATGGGAAGAAAAAGCCACCAAATCACAGTTTTTCTTGAGCTCAGTAAAATAATTGCTACAGTGGTCGTCCAAAAATACTTCTGACACAGGAATAAATGAGCCCCACACAATCATCTTACCTTTCAGCTGCTATCAAAGCTGTTCTGAAAACCCCAAGGAACTATTTAAATGTTTTCTCATAGCAAAATTACAGTGTTGAAGTGTTCTTCATGCTGTGCCTTTCCATCAGGATATCAGATGTCTCGTGACTCCAGAAGGAAGCACAGGCACTGTTGCTCTCAGGAGTGGTTTCTGTAACTCCAGCAGGATTTTGGTGCAGGCTGATGTGAGATGAAGGTAGGAGAAAACACAGCCTTGCCAGTATAACCAGTAGCAAATATTGGGCAATTTTAGAGTAGGATTTTATACTGATTTCTGATAGGGAGGTGTGTGTATGCAGAAGAATCTCAAGGAAAATCATCATAAGGAATTTTTAAAAACACTATTAAAATGTAGTAATAACCTTACTAAGATAAATGTACAAGAAGCAAATAAAAATTTAGTTTTCATTTTTGTTACTCAATACAAATTTTTAGGTGACTTTTTCGTCTTGTATTCAGTTTTATTTCATCACTAAGCAGGAGAAAATCAAAGGAGAGAATATAAACAAAAGGATTTGAAGAATTCATTAACAGACTATACCTGTCTGTACAGAATCACATCCTGGCAGTGAAAATACAGAAGTTGTTTCCAACAGAAACCATTAGAAACCACAAAAATAGACCAAACTCTGATCTACTGTTTAGCTGTAAATCAGCATCTGTTTGTACCAGCTGAGGATTTTACTGTCTGGTTAACTGAAGAAAACTCTATAATAACTGAAGAAAGCCTTTATAATTAATGTTTTGCAGGTTTTGTATTGATAGAGTGAATAACTATTAAGCATGTGAGACTAACAGAAGAAAAATCCAACACTTGGAGCTCAGTCATGGAGAAGTTGTCATTATTAAGGAAAGGAGTCTCTAACTTTGATATGTTTTAAGTCCAGGTATTTTACATTAGATGCTGAACTGTCGTGACTGAGGGTTTAGGATTTTAAATGTTTATTTCCAGAAAAGTTATAAAGAACTGAGATAATTTTCTGTTCACCTCGAGTTATACAGTGTGTTAGCAGCAAAGGCAGAGATCTGAGTACTTAAGGGTTGAGCTACATTTTTGGATATTTAAGAACCTGTCATTTAAAAAAGGCTTAATTTTGTTTTCTGCAAATTTCTTATGCATCTGAATCAGAATTTTGTGGAAAACATCAGTTTGATTCCAGTGAAGTTACTACTTACAGTAATAGCATGTAGCAAACTTCCAACTTTAAAGTAAACCAGCCAGCTGTGATTTCTTTAAAACATAGTTACTTGCTTAATAATACTTAGTTACACTCGATCAATCACACAGTATAAAGCATGAAAACTTTGTCATTTGAGTACCTCTGTGTTCCATATTTCTGGGTGTCGTGGTCATGCCATGAAAGGCCTGTTTGTGTTGACAGTCGGTGTTCAAACGGATGCTGTTGCAGATCTGTTTGTACAAGGAGTTGTAAACTGGGCTAATCTTGTTTGAGGTTCCCAATGCTTTGCTGCTTCTGTCTCGGGCTCTTTCAGCACCCGACGATCCAGCTCTTGGAGAACAACCTTGATTGTGCACTACACCTGCTTGCACTTAGGAGAAGAAACATTTGTCACTCTTATTTCTGTAATTGCTCAAATTGCATTTTAATTTTAACAGCTTAAGGATATCGGCGGAGAAAAATGTTTTCTGAACGAAAGTTTGATCAAATGCCCAGGGAGCTGGTGCAAGTCTTTCCATTGACTCAAGAGATTTTGTTTCAGGCATTTTATTTAAACAATACTCCTCTCAGCCATAACTGAGCAAAGTTACATGCTTTTCATACTGAACAAAAATTCTCAAACAGCAATATTTAATATAACCTTTTAAGGAAAATTACTGAAAATTAAATCTTTCCATTTTATAATTTTGATGCAGTTTAAAATATAAAGAAACCTGGATTTAGTTCTTTAAAAAAGCAATATATCTGCTTGAGCATTACAAAACTCAATTTCTTCTTGCTAAAATGGAAATTGGATTAGATTCTGCTGGAGAAAACTCAACAATTGCTTAACTTCTTTTGTGTTATTCTTCATTGCCATTAATAGGAATAACATGATACCTATGCTCAGCAATTCCCATCACTGTGGGCTCTTAAATAAACATTAGGAAATATTAGTCTCAAAGTTGCAGACTCCATTTAGCACATTGCTCTGCTATGCCTTTTAGGTTTGCCAGTCAGAGTGGCAGCCCAGATTTTTTTGACCACTCATTACACTAATGCTCACAGGCTTTCCTGGCAGGGCTCCTTACGGAGCTGAGCAGGTTCAAAATGTATCAGGAGGCCTTATCACTCAAAGTAAACAGTCAAAGCATATTTCCCCTTTGCTGAAAGATTTACATTAGTTCCCTGTTAGACAGAGTATCAATTACAGAGCTGCATTTCCTACGTGTCATAGGTGTGAGCTTCCCCTTTCCCCTCACCCCAACTCAAGTCTGAAGTGCAGATGCTACAAAAGGAGGATCTGGCTACATTTATTTAACAAAAGCATTTTAAACTGTTTAGGTGAAGTTTTGAAGGTGTTAAATCACATCAGTGTCAACATCCTGAGGTACAGACTTTGATGCCCTCAGTTGTGGCAAACAGCACAGAACTCTACAGCCTTTCCCAAAGATTTCCTCAGGGCTACTGTGTAAACAGCACTTAGCTGATCTGATAAGGTCGATCTGCTCTGCCTGTCCTAAGATACGTGATCCTGAGCTTATCTGAGTCGTAATTCACGCAGTATGTTTACTGACAAGCAGTGCAGAGGGAAGGCACGTTTCAGAGCCTGTTCTCCTGAGGGTGAGGTTTGGCTGCAATTCCCTGCTGCGTATCAGGGAGAACAGCTCCGTGACACCTTGCTCAGGGTGTGACCATGAACCTGGATCCTCACCCCTGGCACAAGTGACTCGGGCACAGGAACCTTCAGGGAGGTTCACACTGGGATTCAAGGGCTGCCAACCCAGCACAAATGCTCTGCTCTACAGGGGCTGAGACCCGGACTCGACAATCCCTTGTGGGCCCCTTCCAGTTCAGCAGATTCTGTGATTCTGTGGTGCAGCTTTAGGTTATTGCAACATTAAACCCAATATCTCTTTCTCAAATATACACCAGACAGAACCATAGAACCACAGAGTGGTTTGGGCTGGGAAAGACCCCAAAGCTCACCTCATTCCACCCCCTGCCATGGGCAAGGACATCTTCCACTAGATCAGGTTGCTCCAACCTGGCCTTGGACACTTTCAGGGATGGGATGTAAATTTTCATCATCCAAGTGAACTCATAATTTCTAATGATAGTAGATCACAATTTTTGGTGCATGGGACATTTTTTTGTTTAGTTTTGTATGTGAAAAAAAACCCAGAAAGAAAAATAAAGCAACAAAAAATTTTAACTAAGACAAAAAAAGTTATGAAGTTGCCATCGTTCTGTATTAGTATTCCATACTTCCCAGGAGAGCTTTCCCTTTTGCCATGACCATTGCATGATAATTTTTATTCAGAGAAATTATAAGAGGAACAATATTAACCTAGACACTATGAAAAATAAAAAATAATTAGGCAGGTGAAAATGGAATAGGCTGAGACAAAACTGCTCAGGAAGTTGTCCTAGAGAAAGGAGAACTGGGTGTGAGCAAGGGGCTCAGTTTCTTTCCCTTTGTCCACTTCTCCAAAGGGACTACTGGAAATATCCATTGCCTGTATATATAGTGACCTCTTCAACTGAAATTTGCAATGAAGACTGTTTGTTTTTCTAAAAGATTTGTTTTGGGTGAACAAAAGTTGTATTCAGGTGATGAAAATGTCAGTTGAAGTTCTACATGAGAAGTAAGTTCTATCTAAGATTTAAAAAGGAAGTCAAAATAGATCTCTGTAGTGGTCCTTCTTGTTTCACTGCCTGTGACTCAAAGTTTAGTTTTCTTCTTTCAATTTGCTTCAGGGATGCTAAAAGAAATACATTTAGTTACTGTATGTGTTCAAAGGAGCATGACTTAGTTGTATAGAAATGTATAAGTTTACAAAAGTCTCCAGGCTGATTGTCGAATGTGCTACAGAGATGAAAACAAAGGAAAAATCTAAAAAAATAAAGCCAGTGTAAGGAGGTAATGTGGACATCTCTTAGTGGAATGGAAGGAAGTATAGTGTGTGGCTGAGCTTAAAAATTAGAGTATTAAAGGTTAAGAGTAATTAATTTATTGAAAGGTCTGTGTTCCCTCCTCAGAGATATTTCCAAGCCATGAAAAAAAATCCAAACAGTTTTTCTTTTAATGTAAAATAGAAAATAGCTCTTTTTTACTGAAATTTTGTGGTATCAAAATCTCACCTGTTTTTGTAAAATTAAGTGTTCTGTTTTAGCTTTTGTTAATGTTATATGATCAGCATTTTTCTTACGGAAGACAGAGCAAAAATGAGTGCCTCTGCAATTAGACATTCCCCAAAGCTCTCTGGGCATCTCGAGCCATTTATAAAATTGAGGCTTACAGAGTAAACAAAAGCAGTTTCTTCCTGTGGCAGAATGTCCTTTGTCACAAATAAATAAGTGTTGTGGGCAGGATGAAGGTGGCAGAACCTGGACACAGGACAAGGTTGTGACAAAAGGAGGGAACCAGCCCCCAGTCTATGCCAGGGGACATTAAGCAGCTCCTGCCAGGCCATGACTGTCTTGTCTGCAGTCAAGTTCCACATGAAATAGCCTTTTTCTGAGTTTAGATATATTCCAACTATGAACAGAGCCCTTTAACTAGACAATGAACTGAGAGATTCTGCATTCTGCGGGGTTTTTCCAAGGTTCTTGCTTTTATGGCTTTTAAAATTCTCGTTCTCTGAACTAAGCAAAACTCCAACATATTTTACACAGCTGCTCTTTCAAATTCCAGACATTTGACATAATATTTTTGCTATGAAATTCCAGAATATCACTACTAACTGTACTTTATCAAGTGAAAACTCACTGAGCACTTCAAACCTAATAATTTTGATGTACCTTAATCACAATTTCTGTCTAATCTGTCCAGCTCTTTGGCAAATGCTGCAGCCAGCTCTGCTGATATATTAGTATATATACAAATATATATATAAAATATCACATATATATATATACACTGTCCTAGCTCAGATTCTTCAAGAAAAACACAGGAATTAAACTGTATGGTCTGACTTTTGTCTGTGTTTTAACTCTGTTGGCTTCATTGAGGGCAGAATAACAGAATTTGGGTAAATTTCACTTGTACAAAGACCGGTGATAGAACATCCATATGGGGAAGAAATCTGCCTAATTCTCACTCTTGGTTGCTCAGAAAGACCTCTGAGAAGTCACTTTTGCTGGGATTTGGGCATTTTTACAAGGTCTAGAGGTATCTCAGAACCAGAATATAAAAAAGAATAAAATGTAAAAGGGAATGGTGTGGTTACACAGCAGGAAACACATTCAATTTTCATTCAGCTCCCCATAGCAAACCCTGGGGACACAGGTGTTTTGTACTTGCCAACAGTGCTTTTCTTAATGTAATTCTTAAATATGGTTTTTTTATGAACCCTGTGCACACATAGCTAATATTTGTAACACAGTTAATATTGTAAAAGACTCCGGTGTGGGGTTTTTATTGTTGTTGTTATTGTTGTTGGGGTCTTCTTTGGTTTCTTTTTTTTTTCCCTTAAATGAAAACAAGTGCTTCTCTTTGAAATTCTGGATGAAATGTGAACCTTAGTCCAGAATTTTCCACTTTGCCAAAAAATGATGTGACAGTGTAGAGTCTGCAGTAGTTACATGTCCATTCCATATTCATGGAATCAACCCAATTTTGGGGCTGAATTAATTTTTCATGTTGATAAGGGTCTGCTACTTGAAAATATTCATTTTGTAACAACTCAGCTTTAGCAAAATGTGAATTAATAATACCACAGCATGATGTTTTTGGTTACAAGAATGGTTGTGAAAATATTTCTTTTCTATTTACTTTTTATTTAGCTCTTGAGACCTCAGAACTGTGGGTTTAGCAGTAGGATATCTAATTGTTTTTGAAATATTTTACCTGTGCAAATATACCTGGCCTTTCAACAAGCATATTTTGAAGATAATGTCTTCATGTTGCTTTTGTTTATAATATTCATGATGTTTCTATGGTTGATGAGCCATTTGGACCCTCAGAAGTCACTGCAGAACCTGGAAGTGCTTTCTTCCAGTGGAGGTGGTTTCTAGCAAAATGTCATTTAATTCTGATTTATGGAAGGATTTTTGTTTGTTTGTTTGTTTTTAAATTCTGGATTTTGGTAAAATTAAGCGCTGCATTGTGGTTTATTATATCTATGTTATTTTTGCTGGGATTGATATCTACCACTGTTTCCTCTGTGCTTGCCTTTTGCTTTACTGTTACTTTTCCTGCACAGCAGCAGTGACCTTTAAGTTGCAGCTGACAGGGCAGATTTCTTTACTAGAATAACATAATTAGTGTTTGAACCTTCTGTCAGGTGGCACACGGCTAAAATTCCATTTGCAAAAGCCACATTATGTGGAATCAGTGATTCCTACACTGTAAATGTGGTTCTGGGGGGCAATAGGAGACTTCTGCAAAGTAGCTTTGCTCAGAAAGATATGTCAGTACGTGGAGAGAATATGTGAGTTTTTAGCTTGCTGGGTGTATGGCAAAAATGAACATTCTGCAAGTGCATTTCATGGCACATAAAACCATTGAGTGTGCAGGGATAGGGAGAAACTGCTCTGCAAGAGGCTGTTCTTTCCTTACGGCTGCGTGGAAGGATTCCATGAGATATGGCCTAAACCTGAAGAAAGTCAGGTTTAGATTGGATATTAGGAAGAAGTTCTTCCCTGTGAGGGTGGGGAGGCCCTGGCACAGGCTGCCCAGAGAAGCTGTGGCTGCCCCATCCCTGGAAGTGTCCAAGGCTGGGTTGGACAGGGCTTGGAGCAACCTGGGCTAGTGGAAGGTGTCCCTGCCCATGGCAGGGGGTGAGATGACATGAGCTTTAAGGTCCCTTCATGTTCAAACCATTCTGTGATTCTATTATACAAAAAACACGATTTAATGTTTTATTTATTATCCTATACATACATATACATGTATACATGTCTTTGCACACTTGCTCAAAGAATCCATCTGCACGAAACACATTTCAGGAACTTCACATGTTCATGTAAAAATCTCTTCACAAAGAGATGCTTGCACTTTGTCAGGTGCTAAAGCACTCTCAAATTTCCAGCTCTACCCTCTTATCCCAAATGTAGTAATGTGCAGCTTGTGTTTGCAATACAAAAATCCACGTCAAAATAACAGCAAAGTCACTTATGCTTTTACAGAGTCTGAAAACTCTTCCCATGGCAGAAAAAAAAAGAGAACAATGTTGATACTTTCTTCACAGTGAAGGCTGGGAGAGGCTTCAAAATGTAGATTTAGATTAAAAAATCAAAACTTGTATAACGTGCTTATGTTTTCTGTCATAGCATAAAGGTCATATATATCTGTGCTTTAATGGCTTTGAATGTGACTTCTTGGAACCAGGGATATATTTGGGCCAGTGACTGTATAAATGAAAAATTACGGTATGCAAGCTTTTCCCTTAATTCCTCATGCAAACTTCTCCTAAATTTTTTATAGTGCCTGTCAGCTAATAAAGCAGTAATATAATACATTAGAGTAAAGGATCTAGTCAGTACTTTGGGCTGGAACTGGCCTGTGTTAGATCTCACAGAATTTGGGGAAGTTTGTGTTGCTATTACTGAAGATTTTGCATGTGATAAGCCAAATTTTGCTTGTCTTAATCAAGTAATCATCCCACAGATCTGAGTTAGGCAGCTCCCCTGACAAAGTCTAGCTAGTTTCTGGCACACACAGGACTTTTCTAGTTATCAAAAGCAACAGCCTTAATGTGACACAGCACTGGATCCCAGTTCAGAGAGGAGAGGCAAAGTTGGATGCAATAGTGCTTGGGTGTCTCAGCAATGCTATTAATAAGTGTTTGAAGATGTGAAAGTGGGAACTTGGAAAGCAGGCCGCCACATACTCAAATATAGATGTGGGTTTAATACAGCTCATTTATAACTGGTGATTGCTTGGAGGCATCATGGACAAAATCCTTAATGTAAGAGGAAAAAGTGTCGGCTGTCAGGGGCAGTTCCAGGCTTTAATTTCAATGGCATGAGCAGGAGCAGCTGCGTGCTCCTATCAGGCATATGAAGTTTTTAGTGCTAAAAAGGCAGCTGGGCTGGAAATAGCCCAGAAGTACATATCCATTTGTCTGGTTAACTTCAGCACTTAGACCATCAATCAGGGCAGCCCAAAGAGAACTGAATGACATCAGTCAAAACAATCGGATATCTCTGTGCAGTGATTAGCTCCGTGTAGTACAAAAACTTAAATAATTTGTTCTTTGAAAATGTGATGATTGATTGGCTTCCATTAGGCTTGGATTTTAAAACATTCCATGAACTCTCAGATAAAATGGCACTAAAATGTTATTGCAATAACCAAATAAATCATATTAGACTATAGTGTATATAAGTACTTTAAAACATTATAGATACTAGAATTCTGTGTATAATAAAAAGGTGAAGAATGTAATCCATGAATTTTTTTTCATGCTCTCATCTCACACCAGCATTACCCATGGCTGTTTTCAAGGATAATGTTCCTAAGGAGATGAATGTTAGGTTTTGCTTTAATACCTTGTATATGTGTATGTAAAGGTTGTGCAGTTTGGATCTGTTTGGTCATAGGGAGGTCTTTTAAAGTTATCTCAGTGCAGAATTTATCTGAGCTTTTGATACAGTGCTGGCTGTTTGATTTGAATTCAACCTTGCAGTCACTTGCAGCTGGAAAATGGGCTGTTACCATTTAAAAGTGCTGCATTTTGCAGGATCAATTTTATTGTCCAACTCATTGTCCTCTAGTTCTGACCAGAGAATCCCTGACACACAAAGTTTAGCCTTGAATCTCATGTAGAGGAGTAAAACAAAGTCTTGCTCTGATATGCAGGGTGACAGTACGGTTAACACTTGAAATTTATGATCATTTTCCTAATACTTCACTTTTGCTTAATGACCCAGGCTCTGCAGGCAAATAATTCTGTGAATCATCTCTTACTTCAAAACAAACTGCAGGCCCAATGCGTGTGAGATTGCCTAAATATTGGAAGCCCTATGGATCATAAATCAGAAGGCAAGGAAAATAATCCCATCAAAAATGTTTTGCTTCATTATTCTAGGATTTTAGTCATGGATTTTAAGCACTGGTGTTGAGCTGAAGTAATTGGTGATATTGTAAAACAAAGGCAACAGCACACACGGGGCTGCCTTTGAAGTCACTTGGCAGCACGTGGCTTTTCTACCAGTGACTGATGCTATTTTGTAATTTGTTTTCTAATGAGAGCAAATGGAGTGTATTGACAAGATCCAGATCCCTTCCAAAAAGTTTTTGGAGGTTTTACATGTTTGATTAGCTGTTGTTGTGATCCAGGGTTCGTTTCATACTGGCAGTGCTGGTGTCACATTGTCCCATTTCTGCAGAGAATGACAGACTTCAGTGCAAGTGTCACGTTTGAGACTT
Organism: Corapipo altera; assembly: GCF_003945725.1. Classification (NCBI taxonomy): domain Eukaryota; kingdom Metazoa; phylum Chordata; class Aves; order Passeriformes; family Pipridae; genus Corapipo; species Corapipo altera. The sequence goes on along the minus strand of NW_020884967.1, from coordinate 1,725,705 downwards.
TGCCTCTCACTCCAGAGCCAAGGAAAGCTTTGGGAAGCCAGGGAGGTAGCCACAGCTAAGACCTCTGATCCACCTAATGTATTAATAAATGCATTAATATAAAATAAACCAGTCATTTCAGTTTCCACATTATAAATCTTGAGATGAGAGGGCTTAGGGGAAACTTAGTAGTGGGTGCAAATACCTGAAGGGACAATGTGAAAAAAGATGGAGCCAGACTTTTCTCAGTGGTGCTCAGGATAATAGGCAGAGGTGGAAATGCTGGAGACTTCCAGTGAGGGTGGCAGACACAGGAACAGGTAGCCCAGAGGGGTCATGGGGGCCCAGTCTTGGAGATAATCAAAACCTGGACACATTCCTGAGCAAGGATTTGGGCGGGATGACCTCCAGAGGTGGCATGCAGCCTCAGCAATTCTGTGACTGTAACTCAGAAATTCCACAGAAATGAGATCTTCAACAAGAGATGACTAATTATTGTGATTAATGGCTAGATATATTTCCTGATTTAGATGATCACCAAAAGGGGCAATTTTTCTCTGTGTATCATGAAACCATATTCAATATTTATAATTAACTCATACCTACAAACTGTATTTCTAGCTTAGGCCATCTGAGTTGGGCTTGGCTTGCCAGCTGTACATCAGGGTTGGAACTTGTCCTAACATAAGGGGCGAGCACAAAGACTGTACTTTTGATTCATGCTGGGGTGTAATTCATGCATAGCCTCGATATTATATAGTAAAATATTGTATTCTGACTTCATATTGTTTATCAAAAGGAGCAGATGGAATGTTAGGTCTTATTTAGAGCACCAATTTGTAGTCCAGTTCATGATCCTGTAGTTCTGTCCAGAGAATCTCTGACACATAGTAATGTTTAGCCTTGAACCTTGTGTAGAGAAATAAAACAAAACAAATCTACATGTTATAAAAGCTAAAGAGTTTGTGGATTTTTGAGTCTTTGGGAAATAGTGTATGTGGAGAAATGTTTAAAGTTCCTAGGAGTCAGAGAGATCAAAGCTGGAGCTGGGCTGTGTTGAATTTCCTGATGATATTTGCAGATAATATCTAATGCTGCTTGCTTGCTTTTTTGATTTTTTTTCATGGTAGATTATTTGGAATTGCGTGCTTTGAAGGGAAACAAGGAATTTGCTTGTGTATTTATCCAGTGCCCTGTTCAATGAGGCTACTTTGTCACCAACAGGGCTCCAGCACATGGGCTGCTCCTACCAATGGATCTCACTGCCTGTGGCTTAGGCACAAGGTGACTCCTGCCTGGAATGAGGTAGGCGAATGATTTCTAATGCCTTGATAATTGGGCTGTCTCCTATGTTTCATAACAAATTCTCAACTCCTACTTACAGTAAACTTCCAAACTTCTCTATCTTACTTATGGCACAGTCAAAAATGCAATTAAAAACAGTGCTCATTCTTAAAAGCACCAATAAAAACCACTAAAAAAGTGGAGAATTACATGTGAAATGTATTTGCAAGTGAAATACTTCCTGGATGAATTTACATGGCTGTTCAGGTTCCAATCTAAAGCTCAGTACCCTGCCTACTGTCCATATTGTTATTTACCTGCTCATTGCACCTCAGCATTTGGGCTGAGAGTCTGGGGAGCCATCACCCATGGAGATGGGATGTCCCTGGGATGGTGCCCAAATAGGGGCATCAAGTACCCTGTGGAGAGTGATAGGCAGCACTTGTCCCATGCCTTGCTGCTTCTCCACATTCAGCTTTAATCTGAGCACAAAGTGAATAGGCCTGTGTTAAGTGTTGACTTAAATGTGTTTCATTTTTCAAACACACATATAGAATCAAGAGGTAGACAAAGAACCCACTCTTTAGGTGATAGCTGCTCCCTTTCTGCTGTGGCCAGGGGACAAATGACTTTTCTGTCTATGGTGGTGGTGACATTAGTTCACAGAATCACAGGATATGTTGAGCTAGAAGGGACCCACAAGGATCATCCAGTCCAACCCTGCACAGGCCCATCCCCAAGAGTCACCCCCTGTGCCCCAGAGGATCATCCAAACCCTCCTGGAGCTCTGGCAGCCTTGGGGCTGTGCCCACTGCCCTGGGGAGCCTGGGCAGTGCCCAACCAGCCTCTGGGGGAAGAACCTTTGGCTGAGATCCAACCTGAGCCTGCCCTGACACAGCTCCAGCCATTCCCTGGCTGCTGTCCCTTGTCCCCCCAGAGAAGAGCTCAGTTTAACCTCATGTATTTTATGTGTTGGACTTACCTGGGCGATTCCAGGGAAATCCTCAGTTCAGCTCCAACACCACAGACACTGCCCTGCCAGGTGGGATCAGCTGCTGCAAGAGGGGATGGCAGAGCTGCTCCAGTAGATGGTCAGTGATCTGTGGAACCTTTCCAGTCCTGCTGATGGTTCAGAAGTGCCTTCAAAGGGCCCCGTGCCTCATTTTTCCTGAGGGCAACCAGGGAGGTTCTGTGCAGATGGGGACAGGATGACAGACTAACTTCTTTGGGACATATGTAGAATCAGAAAATCGTGGAATCATTAAGGTGGGAAAAGACCTCTAAGATCATTGAGTCCAATCATAGGACTAGTTCTGACAAATCTTGCTTGTCAAACGAGAAAATTAAAGATTTTCAGTGGTTTGCTTGAAAAGATTTAGAAAATTAATTGTAAAAAATACTAAGAAAACTGGTTGCGATTACAGTTTATTGATATGGAATGAATGTACCAGAAAAGCACTTAAACCTAAAATAGTGTTTTAAAATATAGATTAAATCATAAGTAGCAAGTCTTGCTAGTTCAGTGAATTTCTAATGAGTGAGGCATCCTCTTGGATTAGTCACAAAAACATCATTGCTTATCCAGAAGAGATGTTGATTATGCATCTGTTGTACAAGAAATAAATATCATCTGAGGTATGTCACTAAATTGTAAAATAAGGACTTGTTTTTTCCCTGCATGAAGAGTATTTTTAGCTGTAAAAACTACTTCTTTAAAACTGAGAACCTGATGTTCAGATTCTATTACCAGCTCTCTTGTTATCTCCAGAATCATTCTACATCACTATCATTTGCCAAATGGCTGAAGTTCAGGGAAGGTTATATTTGGATTCTCACTATTATCTTCCACTTTCTCATGCTTCATCTTTCTTCAAATCCTTTGGGACTAAAATATTCATGTTTATTCATGATACAGAACACTTGTGGGAGAGGTTGAAGGAGTAGGGCTGCTTGTTTTCTTCTTTATCATTGTGTTTTACTTTTCCTACAAGCTATTTATCTGTTAAATGGATTTATATAATTTATGCTTCTCTTTAATGCCTTTAAAATAATTTTAAATATCCGCCTTTCATGATTAATTGGATATTCAGTCTATTAAAATCTCCAAACAAATTGGATTTTATTTAATTGTATTGAGCCTTTTTATAATTTTTATTTCTTTCATATTCATATTATATTCTACCCTTCCTTTCTATCCTTAATTTGTGACTGAACATACATATTTTCCTCTGGCCCCCTTCTGGCCATGTTTTTAATGTTCATTTTTCTCTATACGTAAGGGAACATTAGTTGTACTGACTGAAGTATACTGGACTGGACAGAAATATGACTCTAAATGTTTCTTATTAATCAATATTTTTATTTCTAAAGCTATACCAGTGCAGGAAAATTGGCCAAAAATTTTGTAGCAAGTTAGGAGAAAAACAACAACAAAAAATTAAAATATTAAAAATTCTATTCTTTTTTTCTGCTCTGTGCATTTTCTGCTTGTCCTTTCCAGTGTTGGCTTCAGCAGTGTGCTTTAACAGACAGCATTTTGGTGATGCTGCTTTCCTGAACTAAAGCTGGTATTACTTAGAAAGGTGACTTCTCCTTTCATCCCTCCTGGCTCCTCAAGTGGATGCCACAAGTGATGTGTTTTAGAGAATCACAGGATATGCTGAGTCAGTTCTATGACCTGTAAACCCAGGTTTCCTGGACTAGATCCCCAAATCACCCAAATAACTTAGCTGTTCCTGGAAATTTTACCTGGGGAGAGATAAAATAGTGATATCTCACAACAGCTGCCTAGCCAAGAGGTGGTTTCTGCTCCTTCTGAAATGGTTGAAATTGCCAAGGAATGAGCAGAAGCAGGAAAAACCTGACTTTTACTGTGTTCTGGCAAGACCAGCCTTTGGCATGAAGCCTCAGAATCTTTATTTTCCTCCTGTGGCAAAATAGCAAAGAAGCAAACCTAGAACTGACTCCAGAGCTGTCTAGCAAAATATTTCCCAAAAGCTTCAGGTGGATGGGGAAGGGATAAGAAACATGAGGAGTTTTCTTGCATTTTAGGTTTGGTACCTTATCTATGGTGTCTCATTCCATGACTGAACTTACAGAGGTGCTGGGAATTTCAGCATAAAAGCACAGGAGATTTGTCAGTAGTTAATAGAACAGTTGGAATTGTTTTTCACGTTAAGGAACCTTGTTGTCCTTCAATGGAAAGTGTTTGATTTTCTATACCAACCACAGACTTTGAAGATTTTCTTATGCTTTCCTTTGTGTAAGGACAGTAATGCAACCTGTGAGTTGCTTGGCCCCGATCTGGTTAAGCTTGGGAGAGAACCACGCATAAGCCTAATAACGGCTTTCTACCTCTGATTTCTTTATTTTACCTGGGAAAATCAGAGCTCTTTCAGAGAACTGTCAAGGAAAAGTGATACCAGTGATTACACATTTCCTCAAAACTATCACATTCTGCTCTGGCTTTGTTTAGGTTACAAGAAGGTTTGGTGGAGGATCCAGTTAATGTTTTGGTTGGGGTGGACCAAGGCTGCTGATACAAATCACATAATATATAAAATAGTTGCAAATTCTGTTGAAATACTTTTTAAGAGTAAAAAAGGAAAGTACTGGCCAAGCTGTTGGGGAGACAGAAATCAAAGAAAGAAGACAGATTTGGGCAAGCCCTCCTGCATGAGAGGATTCACCTGGGATACCAATGATACTGATCTATTCAGTATCAGTCTTACAATTACCCCTTCAAAGGTTTTTCTTCCACTAAAGACAGGTTCTTTCCTGCTGGGGAAGAGAAATCCAGTTTTAATACTGCACAGCGTGTAAGCATTCTTCATCACAACTTTGGGAAAAGTGTTACCTGGGAGTGGCAGCACAAATAGGACGTGGAATACGATATACAGGGTAATATAAGGCAGTAACATACAGCAGATAATAATGTGCAGTGCATCGTTGCTTGAAAGTAAGCACCTTCTATAAAAAGCATTAGTGATGGAAACAACATTTTCAGTACTTCACGGTTGTCTTTACAGGGTTTGTGTTTGTTTTAAAGGGTATTTGAATGCTCTCCATTACTGTTACCACTGGAGGCTGTGTTCTCAAGCTAAGTCACCCTTCTGCTTGGAATTAGCCAAATCTGCTCATAACAGATTACCATCAATAGCTTTTAGAGAGGTGATTATCAATTCCAATTGTCTGCCAAGTGGCATTAGGTTTAGTGTTTCCAACCCCCTGGTCATTAAGCACATGTCAAACTATGGGTAACTGGTAATTTCTGCAATTAAGGCCACCATTATTGTTTCCTTTACTTAAACAGGGAGCCCAAATTACACAGTTAAATATAACCACCGGTTGCTTCCACACACCCTTGGGGTCTGTGCTGTAGAATAATGTTAATCCTGTGAGAACACACAATTAATAAGATAACTGTAGATTAGGTTTACTACTGTGAGGTCAAACCTTGAAAGATCACATCCTTATGAAGTCATTTTGGGAAAATATCAGAGACCAATCAGAGGAATGGTGTGGAATTTTAAGGACAGATAAATATAAGTTTAAAACTGTTGCTTAAAGTTATGTACATGCTCAGGGGTATAGAAACACGATTGAACAGTTACATACAGCCAGATCAATCTTTATGTTCTGGCTGTTGATACTAACAGCTCAACTTCTTATTAGAAAAAGTGAAGAAGGATTCATTAATATGCTCTGTGGGGAATCATAAAAGTTGAGGAAAAGCAGTACAGGATGTTGCTGAACAGGGAAGAGACGAAAACCATCCAAGAATTCTTAAGGACCTGGTCCAAAGTCCATTCGCCTCTTAGAGAAGGAATTCCTACTGAATTTGTTTCAGTAGCCTGGGTTTCATTTCAGGTCCTTAAATCTTACATTTCTGATAGTTAAAGAAACCTCCAACTATAGAGGCATTCATTTGAATTGGCCCAGTTTCTCTGCCAAGTTGCACAGGGAGTAAGGATGGGTGGCAACGGGATAACATATTCCGGGTCCACTTGCTGCCGTTAATTAGAATGAATATTAGTATTTGCAGACGATCGTTCACATAAGGAACCGATAATTGTTTCATAACTTCCAAAACAAGTTTCCACCTTGTTTCATGTCTCCAAGCATGGCAGTTGAATACAAGAAACAATTGCATGGTCCTCAGAGGAAAGTGTTAGCAATGCAAAGTCACAGAGACTCCCAGAGTTAAACTGAGAAATTGCTTCTCTTTCACAGTGGAGCCCTTCTTTTTATAAATTAGGACTGGGGAGGAAGGTGGTATCACTGCCTCACTGCAGCCTTTACTGCTTGTTGGTTTAAGCCCAGCTGTAATGTTCTTTAAATGTTAGTTTCTGGGTTTGATTGAATGTGCCTTTATTGAGAGAAGCAATGCCCTTATATGAATGTCACACAGTTGTTCTTTTTATTTCCAAGGGAAAACAAACCTATTTGAGTCACTTAAAGAAATGTGTAAAAGCTACAGTGAATTTAATTTAATCTGAGTGTGTGTTTAATCACCTTTAAGGCACTTAAGGGATTTTCTTGATTTACGTATTTATTAACAGGGGTTCTTTTAAATCCTGCTTCATGAATATATGGCCCCTTCAAATTAATAATATTTTGGGTCTATTCTCCTGGTTTTTGGCCAAATCTAGCAATTCCTGGAATAGGTCATAGAGCATATGTAAACTGCTAGAGGCCCCATAGCCTGCAGGGCTAGAAAACCACCAGCTAGGTAAAAACACGATACAATCAAAAAGGGGGATATTTCACAACGTGTTGGTTGTCTAAAGACAGCAGTTGTACTTTACGATCTCGAAGGTCTTCTCCAGCCCAAATGATTCTGTGACTCTACACTTCAGCTTCCCATTCATAAGGAAGAAAACCTAAAACCTTACAACCTTCAAAATTTTGAAACTATATTGGTCATGTCCCCACCCCGTGGTTGTCCAAACCAGGTGTGCTTCAAGGTAGGTCAAAGAGTTATTCCAACCTTATCACTTACAGTTGCTCTGAAGCAGAGGAAAGATAGCTGAGTGTGCATGGAGACACCAACACACACATCTATACCCTGCACACAGCGTTGTTATTGGGGGTTTATATCAGTCCTGCCAATATCCAGCACTTCCATTCCTATGCAAATTTAACCAAATTTAGCTATTTTATCTTTTGATTTGATTTTGTTATAGAATCATGGAATGGTTTGGGTTGGAAGGGAGCTTTAAGCTCATCCAGTTCCACCCCCTGCCATGGGCAGGGACACCTTCCACTAGACCAGGGGCTCCAAGCCCCATCCAACCTGGCCTGGGACGCTTCCAGGGATGGGGCAGCCACAGCTTCTCTGGGCAACCTGTGCCTTCCCCGGTACCCTGCAACCATCAGCCCTGTTAAGATATGAAAGAAGTTGCTGGGCTCTAGCTGTACAGGGCCGTCACCGAAAGGTTTGTTATCTGCCTGAGGTGGATGGAGCAAAGCTGCTCCCACTGGAACGGGGAATTTCTCCCAGTGAATTGAGAAGACTGGCCTTGTATAGAGGAGGAATGAATTGCACTCCCCTCAGTTTGGTGTAATACCCCTCTTCAGAGCCAAGAGCTTGTCTCAAATGGTCAGATGAGATATTATTCCTGGTGAGAGGAGACTCCAGGCCCAGGAACACCTCCATAGGAGTCAGGGACAGACTGGGACGCTTCCCTCTCTCCCACCACATGCTCTAGCTTCTCCCTGTGAGCCCTGTCACGTCTTTATCTGGGGATAAACGCTGATAAAGTAGAGCCGTGTGGGTGCTGGAGCGGGAGGGAGCGGCGGGCCCGGCCCTGACGAAGGCCAGGCTCGCAGCCCACTCAGGCACTTGTTACACACACATAAACACTTGCTGTTTCAAGATACTGGAGAAGGGCAGCAGCTGAAAACAAGCTAAATCAGAGGGTCTGTGCACCTCTGCTATTTATCAACTCCTAATTAACTGTTAATTTGCTGGTCTTTAGGTTCAAGCACAGCTCTAATTCATCACAGGCAGGCATGGTGGTGTCAGGGCCAGGGGAAGGTGCTCACAGCACTTCACCACTCTTCTCATTAACAACAGAACGTGAGGGAAGCCATCTCTGCTGCTGTCAGCAGCACAGATAAGGCTGGCTGGGGCACACAGGAGGGTTCGAGGCACCACTGAACTGTGGGCAAGGTGCTGCCGGCAGCGGGACTGCGGCTGCCACCTGGGTGGTGGGACCTGCCCTGACCGAGTGCAGAACGAAGAACAGGCAGGGAGGTCTGTCCCTGCTTATGGCACCGGGTTGGAAATAGATAATCTTTAAGGTCCCTTTCAACTCAAACCATTCCATTATAAGTCAGCAGTGCCCTGGGAACCAGGAGGGCCAACCCTGTCCTGGGGCATCAGGGAGGGGATTGTCCTGCTCTGCTCTGCCCTGGGGCGGCCTCACCTGCAACATTGGGGCAGTTTGGGGGGACACAATGGAAGGAAGGCATGAACCATCAGAGAGTATCCAAAGGAGGCAACAGAGATGGGGAAGGGCCTTGATTGGAAGCCGTGGGAGGACACTGAGGGCACTTGGTGTGTTCAGCTGGAGCAGAGGAGACTGAGGGGAGACCTCAGTGCGGTTCCAACTGCCTGGGCAGGGGCAGAGGAGGGGCAGGGACTGAGCTCTGCTCTGGGGGAGCAGGGACAGCAGCCAGGGAATGGCTGGAGCTGTGTCAGGGCAGGCTCAGGTTGGATCTCAACAAAAGCTTCTTCCCCCAGAGGCTGGTTGGGCACTGCCCAGGCTCCCCAGAGCCAAGGCTGCTAGAGCTCCAGGAGGGTTTGGATGATCCTCTGGGGCACAGGGGGTGACTGTTGGGGATGGGCCTGTGCAGGGCCAGGGGTTGGACTGGATGATCCTTGTGGGTCCCTTCCAACTCAACATATTTTGGGATTCGGTGATTTTTTTAAGATTTCTGGTTGTACCAGGAATTAGGAACTAAAGCAATCCCTAAGAACTACTATGGAATACTTGGTCCTAGTAGAGTAATGGTCATTTTTTTTTAATTCTTTGGCCATTCATAGAAAATGGTAGAACCACCTTCTACCTGCCTGCCATCTATCACATTGTCTTTAATACATTATCCCAGAAGATACGTTGTTCACCTACAGGATCTTTGGGTGCTGGAACAGACTCCCCAGGGAAGTGGTCATGGTACCAAGCCAGACAGAGCCCAAGGAGTTTTGGACAACACTCTCAGGCACATGGGGCTGTCCTGTGCAGGGTCAGGAGTTGGGTTTGGTTATCCTTGAGGGCCCTTTCCAGCTCCAGAGATTCTATGGTTTAATGATCTCACAGTCAAAATTATCTGTCCAACATATTACCAAAAAAACCACACAAAAAACCAAACAAACAAACCAAACCAACCAACCAACCAAACAAAAAAAAACCCAAAAAAACCCCCAAAAAACCAAAAACAAACCAACAACCTAACCTCAAAAAAGGCTGCCACTATCTTTCCAGAGATATTCCTCCTGTGATCTCACAGGGCTATCTCCATCCATACCTGCCTAATGAAGTGTTTAGTGCAGCGATTAGCTCCACTGGGGTGATGGGTTCAGGACTTGCTGGATTGGATTTACAGCCCCCCAGCCCTACAGGCATTAATCCATGGGAACAATCCCGTGGATTTATCAAGTGCAGAAAGTTAAGAACACACCTAATATGAGGCTGTAAATGCTGGTGGCAGGAAGCAGGGTTTATATTGTATCTGAAACACTTGCAGCACTCTGTAAACAGCTTTTAATGGCAATACATGTTTGGGTTTTGTTATCGGGCTCCATACTCCCTGTTCCCCCTCAGTGCTGTGATCTACCATCCCCACAAAGCTGCCAGCACACCCCCCCCAGAATTACCATTTTCACTCTTCATACATATCAAAATACTTTACAAAGAGCATCAGCAGAAGGGAAATAGTTTACCCAGAGGAGTTGAGATGAGGCAGATTTTTAACAGAGAGGCCTCATAGAGAGCTTGTGACACTTACACACTTTGTGGCACTTCATATCCCCTTGTTATAACACCTAGTTAAGGTTTTCCCTTTATGGTCTTTCAGGCATAGAGCACCTTATTAATGTCAGGCCTCTGGCTCTCCCGGCCAGGCTTGGCTGCTGCCACTGAGCCCTGCCTTCCAGGGATAATGATTTTGGGGGGTGCCTTGAATGAAAGTTAAGGGGCAAGTTACAGTAGTTGAGAGTGCTTTTTGTGCCCTGATAACAGAAAATGCTTTATTGTTCACACTGCAATTTGGCAGGATGCTCAAATATTTATGACGGTCTTGGGAGCCAGGGTGTTGCTTGGCAAAACTGGCTCCTTGATTAACACTTGGAAATCGCCTGCTGCACAACAGGAGCTTTTCACTGGGATTGCAATAAACTCATCTGCATTGAGAGGTGACCTGCAACCCCCACACCTCCCTTTTCTCGCTACTGAGTCTTTGATTCAGGGGAAAAGGCTCCAAGCCCAAATAGTGCAGCTCATGCTGTATTTGCAGTCAGACTGCTTGAGCACAAACACAAATGGACAAAAAAGGGTGTTACTTCTGAATCAAGAGAATCAGAGGCAAAATTATTTCATAGAATCACAGAATTGTTCGGGTTGGAAGGAACCTTACAGATCATCTCATTCCAACCCCCTGCCATGGGCAGGGACACCTTCCACTAGCCCAGGTTGCTCCAAGCCCCATCCAACCTGGCCTAGGACACTTCCAGGGATGGGGAAGCCACAGCTTCTCTGGGCAACCTGTGCCAGGGCCTCAGTAGGGCAGTGACAGAACAGAATCTGGGGCTAATTCAGAAGGAAGGAGAGTCAGGGTGTTGCTTTGCAAATGTAGAGGAACAAATTTAGGATGACTTTGTGATTTATGGAATTGGTTGCAGTTATCCACCTCATCTCTTTAATAGAGTTTTTGCCTTTGAAGGGTGGATGAATTGCATGGAAGGAGCCCAGAGGTGCTGAAGTATACTGCCTATTGTTGATTGTTCACTGGGCTGATTAGCATGATAAAAAATAGGATCATTACATTTATCTATTTCCTTAGGCCAGGAATCTTACCAATTCTGTTGAATTATTGTTTTTCATATCATGTTGTTTTTCTGGATCATGGTAACTTGTTAGGACTGGTAGATTGCATTCACTTTACAACCCAAAGTTCAAAATTAATTTTGTAGTTGCAGCTGCTTTCAGGAACCCCGGGAACTACAGGTCTGGAGGCTGCAAAACAGTGGTGTGATGCTTCAACATCTTTCTGCAACATTCCACAGCTCCCAAAATGTACTGCAGAGGTGTCCTGAGCTCTGTGAAAGATGAGGTGGCATGAGTAGGGCACCGAGCTCACGTCACCACATTGTGCACACAAACTCAGGCATAATGGATAAGCAAGGGCTGTAGGACTATGACTGACAGAGAAAAATTCCATCCTCTGGGGGTTTGTTCCCCTATGGTGGTGTCAGTGAGCTCAGTCACAAGTTACTGAATAGGCAACTCAATGATGTTGAGAGATGGACTGATTTAGCAAGAAAAATTAGCAGGGCATTGTTGGCTTATTTTTGTGACAGCATATGAGACACTTCCACTCCAGCCTTGTCAGAGTTTTGCCTTCAACCCTCTGAAGAGGAGATCAGGATGGTTGAACTGCCCCACTTCCCATACAGGGAATTCTCATTTTCAACACGCAACTTGTTGTATTAAGGAAAGTATGTGAGCGTTTTGTGCTCTCAGGAAAATGATGAATGGCTTTGCACCTTCCCAGGAAGGAAACGTGCTGCCTTTGTGGGATCACAGTGCTGGAGCACTCTGCCAATGAGCTGTGAAGGTGAGTACCTGTCCCCTGAGCCTGCAAGCAGCTCACAGGCTGCTCCCTGCCTGTTCTGGGTGCTGCAATGTGTATTTTACACTCATACAGTCGGTGATGCTCAGCATTTTGGAACTAAAATAGACAGGGATACATCCTCATCCAACTGGCATTTCCCCCTCTTACCTCCCACCCTCATTTCTTGCTGATAAAATAGATGTGAGCTGCTCTTTTTTGACCCCAGAAAACTATGTAACGGTATAAAGTAAATGACCCCATGTATAAACTACATTTTTCTGTGCTGTATTCTAAAGTACTCATTATTCAAGCTTTAAAAATATTAAAATATGCATTAATTTCTTCTAAATAATCCCATTCCTGTGATCTTTCCACGTATTTGGGCATTTAGAGGCCGGATTCAACCCAGGATGAGGCACCAGAGAATTTTCTGGTAAACAAGAAAAACTTTTGGACAGTTTCCTTGGTGTCAGTCGACCAGAGGAGGCTGAGGGAGCAGAAGCAGCATAAGGTGTAACCATGGTGGGGAGGGGGATGGACACATGGACCTCTGGCAACCCTTCCCCTGCTTTGGAGGAGCCTGTGAGAGCAGCACTTGCCATCACTGCAGCACAATTCCATTGGGAAGAGCAACAAGGTTTTCCTGTGCTTGTGAGTGCCATGGAAGGGCCCTTGGCAGTGTTTTCCTAATGAACTCTGGGATATGGGTATTTTTCCAGACAGTACTGGAAAGGTGGGAGCAAACTGAAATCTGACTCATTTGTCTGCTTTTCTTCCTCCAAAACCGGTGTGTGAAGGACCAAGTTGGTTCATATTTGAGCTTTCCTGTACCCATTTATCGGTGTGGTAGGTGACTTAGGATTTGTGTCTGTTCTTCAGTTTAATGTGGACACATATTTGTTTACAGTCACAAGTACATCAGTTATTGCTCATTCATTAATCTAACTTTGTGGATGTTATCTCATAACCATTAATTATGCTTTCCAAATAATCTTTAGTTAAGATTTAGGATGGCAACTACTCTTTAGTAGTGGGATATATGGGGGGGTGGGGGGGGGAAGGGATGTGCTTAAGTGGTTGTAAAACCGTACAGGATTCCATTATGAAAAGGAAAAATAATCTACATACTTTGTGTTCCTATGCACTAGTGCCCTCTTTTCCCAACCTACTTTTCACAAGTGTGTCAGACACAAAGTGAATTACCAGGAGAATATAAAATGCAACTATGGCCCAATAAGCCTCTAATTCATTTTGATGGCATCTTCCATCCCCATAATGGATGCAGCCCACTTAATGCAGCTGTTGACAGCCAACCATCATGAGGAGTATAGAATGACATGACTCCTGTATCTTCTCAAGTTCCAGGAGATAATTCCTTCATTTTCCCCCTCCCCTCCTAGATGATGTATGTGCATCATATATTTCCTTGCAATAAATATTTCCATGAAGGCCAAAGACATTAATGAATTACTAGTTAACTACCAGTTAGTTACAAGTGAAATGTTACATTTATTTTCTATACAGTAGTACCTCAACTACATGTGTATATCCTGAGGAGTATTCACTCCTGAAAAACTATATGCAAAAAGAAGTTTTTCTTACCCTGTATCCCCCTGAGTCCTATATCTCTGTGATTTGTCAGAGGATGTGAAAGTCAAACCTCAAATAGAAGAGCATGATGTATTGTCTTTGTTGCATTTATTTCAATGACTAGAGATGGAGCCTGGCTCTAAAGAGATTTTGGAGACAGGAGTCAGCCCTGGATCAAAAGAGGTTCTGGAGACAGGAGTCAACCCTGTCATGGGACTGTTTTGCTCCCTGCCACATCCCAGATGAGGCTTTTGTTTCTGCATTGCCCTGTGGTGACTTCAAAGGAGCTTCTCTACTCTTCTTCTGCCCCTCAGTGATTCAGGGTCTGCCTGGTCAGCCCAAAAGCATCTTACATGGAGTGTCAGGGTGTTTAATTCTCACCATACCTCAGCTGGGAACTTTGGGTGCCACTGAAACACTGACTCCAGAGTTACTGTTGTAACTGGACCATGTTCTGGTGCTGGAGTCCACATGTCCGGGTCTGTCCGATGGCAGTGACCAGGGAAGGACTTTGCTTCCCTCGGTAGGGCCACCAGAGTCCCCACAGCTCTTCGTAGTTTCTTGGTCTAGCAGCACAGAGCCCTCCCTGCCCTCTTGACACTTGACCTGTGGAAAATGAAACTCTTTCTATGAGTCTCCCCTGTGAGAGAAATGAAATAATAAAATCGGATAAATAAATTGATTAAACAAAAGTTCTGTCACTTAAATGAACAACACATGAAAGACTCGTAAAAAAAATCTGTGCTGAAAAAACTACGTATCCAATGGGCCCATGGTGTCCTCAAATGTGCCTGATTATTTTGACTGATACTTTGTTTTCTACCTACATCTCTAGATCTTCTTTGGAGTGACACTTAAATACATCACAATGATTTAAGACCTACTTCATCACCACATTATCCCTTCCCTTTGACCAGAGCTGGAGCCTTCTCTGCTAATTCATTTGTCTGCTGCAGGAGAGGAAGAGTCCCCTTAAGCTTCCTTATCTTTCCTTTCAAGTTGTCCTGGGACTAATCTAGAATTCCCAAGGGCTCTCTCTGTAAATATGTGCTCTATCTGCCTCTGTGATGTCCATGGCTTGTGAGTTGCTGAGAAGTGTAATTAGCAGACTTAATTAACAGTGGCTTGAAGATGTACAGCATCTTTACTCGATTGATCACCGAGATTGGGAACAGAAAGGTGGCTTGTCCTAAATCACCAAATGCCTGTTTCCTTTGACTGCAGATAAATCCAGGCATTTTCAGCTGTGTTTTGAACAGCAAGTACTTCGGTCCTTGAGAGGCTGTTAGTTAAGACATGAGCTATGTCCATGACCTAAGCAAGATTGATCTGCTTCCTGATTCCTTTTCATGCTCAGTTTCTTTCTGTGTGGAGATTAGAAGTCTTTACTTTCTTTATCAAGTTACATTCTGTATTGCTGGGAAGTAAGAAAATCAGTATGATGTGATCACTATTGATTATCTTGGAATTTGAACCAGTATGTGAGAGCACAGGAACCAGGGGATCCTAAGTCCAGGTCTGTGCCCCCTGATTTCAAGAACAAAAGACCCAATACTGGTCTATTTGGAATCGAGGAACACACCACATTTATTTGCTAATTCCCATCAGCAAGCACAGAAAACAAAATAAATTGTAACAGATTTTTAATCAGTAAGTCCCTGAGTAAAGACCTGTTTTTCAGGCAGCCTGGCACAACTGGTGCTACTGCCCATTTCATGCACCTTTCAAAGCAGCTGAGTAACCAGGGCCAAATTTGCACTTTGGTTTTGCTTTGTGGATCTGCTCCGAGGGCCAGTGGTAACGGGAGGAAAAGCTTTGGTTAGTGCTTGTGAACCTTTCGCTGGTGGATTCATGTGAAAGGCTGAGGAACCTGCAGAATGGTGATTCAGGGTCCAGAAGCATAATTATTTAGTGCCATTCACTTTTGCTGGGTGTCCAGATGCTGTCCCAGAAGGGCACAGGGCTCCTGGTCTGTGTGTCCCTCCGAGGCTGTACCAGGGTTCCACTGTGTTGGAGGGAACTACAAGGGCATGGGTGACTGGGGCATGTCCTGAAGTCCAACCACAGGACATCATTGGCCACTGTGTCTCTTTTCCTCCTGTTTTTGATAAAAAGAAGATGACCAGGAAATGCTATATAAAGTGATGATTCCTGAACTGAGATGCTACAGACAAATCTTGCCTGGCTCGGGGGCAGGTGGTTTCACTGGTGCCTGATTTGTGTCCTGCCTCTGTGGACTACGTAAAGTCCACGCTGGAGAAGGAGGGAGAGACTCTGTATTTTAATTGCCTAGTTACATTCTGTCCCTAGTCCAAGAAAGTCCTTTTAAATCCTTAAAACCTCATGAGAAAGCAGAGTTTCCCTCTGCCGTCCCCCAAACCAGCAAACCTTCCATGTGAAGGTACCGAATGGCACACAAGGCATCTGCCAAGCTCTTCTCCTTCCTGTGCTCCATGGCAACTGTGAGCTTGGGACTCTGCTGCACAGCTCCAAATTTGAACAAGGACATCGTGCCTGCATATGTGAAGTGCATTTGAAAACTATTGTTAGTAGGATCAGACCAGCAGTGACTTAATTTTAACGGGATGTTTATGCTGAAACATTTACAAGTACAAAGAGCCACAAATCATATCTGCCTTTAATTAATTCTCTTGATAAATCAGTTTCTCAGACTGCACCAAATTACCTTAATGAGGAAAAATCCTTGTTTATATCAACAACATTTAGCCAAATGTGGAATGTTTATAGCAATAATTCAACAATGTCCTTCAAGGAGCACAAACAACAATGATGAATGTTCAGGTTGTACCACTCTTTCTGTTCTCTTCCCTCCCGTCAAGTAAATAATGTGTTTGGTTTAAAACTAAATGGAGATGTTTTGGGTAAGCAGTAGTATTGCTGACAGGGAAATGGGATAATTGTAGCACTAAATTATTTGCTTAGTAGGTGAAGGTCCCACCTAGTTTGAGACAGTCTGTGCACAGACCCTTTTAAAAAGGTTCACCCTGAGGTTTGGCTTTATTTTAGGGATGATTTGGTTAATTTGTTGCTTTAAAAACAAAGTAAACTTTAGGTAAAGCTTGATGGATCTGAGAAATTCCTTCTCTGTTCCAGCACCACTTAAGTGACCTGTTCCCCCCTGGATACACCTGCTGGCATCACACAGCAGGCACTTCATGTGGGTTTTTGACACTGGGACCCCATGCCTTACCATGGGGCCCTGTAGGGATTCAGAACCCTCTGGAAGATTCAGCTTTAGTTTCAGTAGGCACAGGTACCTTTCCCTCTATGTCCTCAGTTGCCTTTCCCACCCAGGTGTCCAGTGTGGGCTGTGGGATCCCACAACAACAGCACCCAGGTAGGCCATGGCCTGCCAGGTGACATCACAGAATCATCAGAGAATTATTAAGGGCAGACAAGACCTTCAGGTTCAACAGTTAATCCAGCACTGCCACGTTCACCTCTAAACTGTGTCCCCAAATGCCGCATCCGAAGCCTTTTGAACACTTCCAGGGATGGTGCCCCCCCCCTGCCCCGGGGACCCTGCTCCAATGCCTCACCACCCTTTCAGTGAAGAAATTTTCCCAATATCCAACCTGAATGTCCCTTGGCACAACCTGAGACCGTCTCCTCTTGTCCTATCATTTGTTACCAGGGAGAAGAGCCCGATCCCTCCTGCCCCCCCTCGTGTCAGGTGTTTGTGCAGAGCAGTGGGGTCTCTCCGTGGGCTCCTGGAGGTGGGTGCAGTGAAACACAGCACCCTTGGCTTCCCTGCTGCCACTGCTGCTGGAGTGCTGCTCTCCCTGAACGTGCTTTCAGGAAAATATAGGGTCAGTTGGTCTCGAGATAACACATTTCTGACTCTGAGCACAATCTGTGGGCACCAAATTTGTTAAGTTCAATGGCAATTCAGGTCAGGAAAAGAGGAAGAGGAGGATGGTTATAAAGAATATATGGAGAAAACAATGTGGCAGAGAGACCTGTTCAGCTGCTGTTTTTTTGGGAGGAAAGCCCTATCCTTCCTGACAGTGTAAGGCTGGGGCCACAGGGTCAGCCCTTATGGAGATTTTACTGCTTTGCTTCATCTCTCATGTCTTGTTTTTAATTAGAGCAAGGGAGCTATACACGGGTCTGTTCATGATTAGGGCCAAGCAAGATGTTCTCAGGAAACAGTTTTTTCTGATGAATTTTGTGTTTTTCTCTGCATTTTTGAAACTTCTCTTTGCAACATAACTGTTGGGAATTTAATTTCTTAAGTGAAATTCTAAAGAGTTCACAGCATTTTTCCTTAATTGGAAATCTAACATTTGGGGTTTATACATGTTATGGGCTTTTTTGGGGGTGTTTTTGCTTGGCTGAGCTGGCATCCTGCTGAAAAGGCTTTGTCAGTATTCGCTTATATTTATAAATCACTATTTTCTTTCTGCAGATCTTCTCCAAAAATTCACTTTTGGGACAATACTTGCCTATCATGGGCTTTACTCAAACAGTTTCTGGAGGATGCAGACTTAAAAAGGATGCAAATATGTATTAGATGAATTGGTTTAAAAAACTTGAATGGATGCACCAATTAAATATTTTTCAGCCTTGTTTCTGTTATTGAATAACACCAATTATCATACTTAGAATGTAAATGGGACTCTTTGAGGTCTCTTTCTATCCTCTTAGTTGTATAGAGAGTTGATTTGACTTATTTTTGCACGTATTACTGCATAGATGTGAAAATTATCCTAGTGAGCCATTGATATTTCCCAGCAAATAGCCCAGGCTTGAAGCAAACACGAGAATCTTTTATGCTCTTGTTGCAAAATTATATATTGTAGGAGAAAAAAAAAATCCCATTGTAAGAGCAGCATTCACCACCAATAAGAAGTATCTTTTTCATTTCTATTTTCTATCCCTTTCACTTTCTGAAGCAACTCAAATCATTCCTGGGGGGGGGGGGAAAAGAAAGAAAGAAAGAGGAAAAGGGGGGACTTTTTTCTTTAATAAATCAAAATTGAATATAAATAACACTTTCCAATTATGAGTGTTTAAATTCCAAATTTTTTAGGCTAATCACTTTCAGAAACAAACAAGAGATTGAATTTATATCGCCTGCAGTTGTTATTGGAAAGGTATGCCCAGAGATTGCTAAATGAAGTCAGTCCCAGTGCAATTATGATCACTCAAGCATGCTTTCAACGTATCGTGCCAAATTAGGTAGATTTGAGCAATTTGACTTCCTGTAACAAATCTCGAGGGCACTTTTGAGAAAGTACAGACTGTTTACAAACACTCTCAGGTTTCCCGAGGAACTCAGAGCAGCAGCAGCCCCGGCAGTGCCCAGGCACACACCTGTCAAACCCTGACAGCCCCACATGTGCTGCAGAAAGGCCTCACTCTCTCCGTTTTGTTATCCTTTATTTGCAATTTAAAAACCGAAAGGCCACCAAAGTTTTAATTGCCTTGGACTCGGCCTTTTGAAAAGCAAACTGCTCCAATCTGTTAAATGTAAATATTGTCGGCTTTCTGTATTGTATTTTTACTTTGAATTGTATTTTTGTCGCAGGAGTTGAACTTTTTCCCTCCCTCTCGCATAAAAAAGCAGCAATTGTGTATCTGGACTATATACCATGGATGTAACAGTTTAGTTAATGCTCTAAAGAACTGCTGCTGCCCTAATGCTGCTTCAATATAGATGGTCTGCACTTCTGAAAACACAAGTCTCAGCAGATCCTGAGCTGCCAGCAGTCACAAAACCTGCACAGCCCTTTTTAAGCTGCACGTTTCCCACTGAAAACAGGCAAAACTTCCTCAAAAGGTTAAACTGACTCTTGCACTAAAATAGCTCTAATATCACCGTTTCCAGCTTTGTAATTGCCATGGACTCAGTCTTTCAAAAACCAAAATGTTACAATCTGTTAAATATAAATATTTTTGGCTTTCTGCATTAAAGTTTTTCTTTGAATTGTATTGTTTGTCCCAGGAGTTTAACTTTTTCATGCATTCAAATCCTGTGCTTATAGTGAAAGGGACTGAGTGGCTGTAATGCACTTAGTGAACTTTTTCATCCTGTTCAATGGCAATAATTGGAATTAATTATCAATAATAGCAAGAGCTGCTGTATCAGGGCCCAATTCTGTACCTGTCCCCATGGAGAAATTGTGATAAAGTGCTTGCTTAGGCTATGGCCAGAGTGCCCAGCTCCTTGAAGGACTGAGCTCTGAAGGGGAGTTAAAATATTTATTCTTCCCCCAGGCATCTGAATTTCAAAAATTAGGCTTTTTTAACTAATTGTGTTGCTCACATAGCAGTGCTGCAGCTCCACCAGTGTAACTACCCTGAGCTTCTGCTGCTGTCCTGCTCACCACTGAGGTGCAGTAAAATCCTTTAGGTGATAGTTTCATACTAATACAGCTAAAATGCAGTGCTTGGAAAAAGGCTTCTTTTGGGGGGAGGGAAACAAACAGGGGGTGGGTGGGTTAAGAGCAACCAAAAAAAGGGTGAATTCTTTTCAAGCCCATCCAAACTCACATGGGTCCAGTGCAGGAGCAAAACCTCTCTAGACTTTAGTGCTTTGCCATAGAGGGTGGAGAAAATGGGTTCTCCTCATTTCAGTACTTTGCTGTCTTGGCCTTTCTTTGGTCAATCTCTTCTTCTCTTCCCCAGTTTGTTCATATCACTTGGGTTTGTTCACTCCAGTTTTCCCCCATCTGTGCCAATCCTTCACCTGGGCTATGCAGCCCCTGCTCTGGGGTCTGTGATTCTGCTGGGCTGCGTGTTTTGGGCCAGCTTTCCTCTTCCCTCTCCAAGGCAGACAATCAGCTGTTCCTCAGGAAAACGTAAACTGAATAAAATAACTTTGGCCTCTGGTCCAGAGTGCTGCTGTACAGATGTGCAGCATGCCAAGGTACTGTGGATCCAGGAGATGGAATGTAGGAGCTGAAAAAGACCCTGAAGAAATGCACGAACCCTGGAAAGGGATTCATGTCCCATTTTCCAGCATAATGCTGTGCTTATAGGATCAGAAATACTTACTTTTTTAAATGGCCTATGTTGAAGGTTATGGGTGTTTGGGGGTTTTGGGTCATTTTTGGCTCTGAAGCTGCAACATAACCTGTCTCCCCTTCTGTTACCCACCTAAACAGCTGTATGGGCATGATCATCTGGGTTTTTACCAGGTTATTGCATTCATCACAAATTCTCCTGTCTAATGAAATTATGGTCCTGAGCAAGCTGTGCTAATGACCTGGCAGATTTGTGTTCATTGATCAATTAAAAGTTAATTATACAATCAAAGGCTTTTCATTCTGAAAGGTTGGTTTAAGGGCTGATCCTTTGGAACTGCAGACCAAAATGAGATACTTCAAGCTGGCTTTGAGGATAGGCTGGCCAGGTATTGCCAAAACAGCACATTTCCTACTGACTTCAGAACATGGGAATGAATAGTCCAAGCCAGGTCACTTACAGAATCACAGGATCACAGAATATGCTGGGTTGGAAGGGACCCATGAGGATCATCAAGTCCAACTCCTGGCCCTGCACAGGTCCATCCCTTCTGGCACCAACAGCACCCCCAGGAATAGACAGCAAGTGCATTTAAGGCAGTGACAATGGACTGGGGGAGCCTGGAGCAGAGGAGACTGAGGGGAGACCTCAGTGCAGTTCCAACTGCCTGGGCAGGGGCAGAGGAGGGGCAGGGACTGAGCTCTGCTCTGGGGGGACCAGGGACAGCAGCCAGGGAATGGCTGGAGCTGTGTCAGGGCAGGCTCAGGTTGGATCTCAGCAAAAGGTTCTTCCCCCAGAGGCTGCTTGGGCACTGCCCAGGCTCCCCAGGGCAGTGGGCACAGCCCCAAGGCTGCCAGAGCTCCAGGAGGGTTTGGATGATCCTCTGGGGTACAGGGGGTGACTGTTGGGGATGGGCCTGTGCAGGGCCAGGAGTTGGACTGGATGGTCCTTGTGGGTCCCTTCCAACTCAACATATTTTGGGATTCTGGACAAATGATAATGAGGAAACCTAAGAGAAAGGGACCATAATCCAAGGGATATGCCTGGGTGATTTTTCACACTTTTTTGATTATTCATTCCATGAGCAACACCAGAACAGGCCCATAGAACTGTTTTGTTCCTGCTCAAAGTGCAAATACACTTTATTAGTTGGAACTCTTTTTTTTTAATGTTTATTAATTTCTTCACTATAAAGAAGAAAGTATAGCTTAGAGTGGTATGAAAATATATCCATTGCATAGTGCGTGAACTAGATATGCTAATGTTTTGCAAGATAACCACTACTGGATCAGGGCTTTTGAGGCTGTTTAAGCATTTAATTCACAATACCATTGCTCACATTGTTTAGTCATATGATGGGAAATATGACATTTTAGCAACAGTAGAGTCAGTTTTCTGCAAGAGTTGGCATTGTGTCATTTTTTTTCCTTTCTCTTTTAAATATTTGAGGTTTTTATAAGAGCTACCACTCGAAGAGCAGCCTGACTGTCCTCAGTAATGATCACAGGATCCCTGTGATACTAATTCCTACTGGTAGGAATTTGCCCCTCATGTCTTGTATCTGGGGCTCCTAAGCTTCAGCTCAAGTTGAGCACACTGTGGATGGTAAATAAGCACTAACAGATAACATCTAGAGTTATTTCTAACTTTGAACATTTTTCCAAGAACTACAAAGGTCAAGTGGAGTGAAATTGTTTTTAAAAACAAACAGGCCAGCAAAGAAAAGAATTAATTGCAGGTTTGAAATAACATGATGACGTCAGAAAATAGCAAACGGGATTCGTAGCTTGAAGCCTTATTTCAAATGATTTATATTCATCATATTTCTGCTTGTAAACAGAGATTAGAGAATAAACTCAATAAATCTCCCACTAAGGCATAGAAAAGCACATGTGCATTGCTAATGTTTTAAAGATTCCAGTTAAAGCTCTAGGTTTCGCTAACAAGCAGACACGTTTTTGGTAATGAAAGATGAGTAGAAAATACTTTCCTGTGAATTAATGAGCTAATTTTTGGATTACACTCACAGCTGTTACTACATGGGCTGGCTTTGGTCATTATAATATGTTCTGATAGTCCCCCTAGTAAGAAGGAAAGCGGTCTCACAGGCAAGGAACAGTTCAAAGCCTTTGATTGTGCGCTGGTCCTTGAAGCTCCCAGCCACCCTCTCCCCACAGTGCATGCTCTCCATCTGCCAGAGCATCCACATGACAGAAGCTTGTGAGGAGCCCTGCCCCAGCAATGCTTTCAAGATGTCAGTAATCAGCTAACAGCAGACATTAACGGCGACTATTACAGCCCTTGCCATCCAGTTTTGGGGATTTCTGTGTTCCTTCAGGAATGATCAGACTTAATCTCAGTAATGTAGAGCACAGCCTCTCCGAAAGAGATCCAGGCTTGTCATGTGTCACACTGTTTTCTGAAGCCAAAAATAAATATGTTTCTTTTTTTCCTTCAACTTCTACATTTTGTCTGCTGTTATATTTGAAATATAATGTGCACTGCACCAGGAGTGCGGCCTCACTGCCTTTGCTCTGGCAAAGCTTTGGATGGGAACACCTCTGAGAAGGGCCTGGAACACTGACCTGTCGTTACATTAACTTTGGGAATAGTCACACTTTGTTTTTCTGTTCCGAACTTTACTTCCCTGAGCCCTCAGGTCCCCTCCTGCCTTGTGCATTGTACACTTTCCATTAACAGATGCCACATGTTAACAGCGTTAATAGAACTTATTAGGTTTAATGGGAGGGCGGGGGGGAAGTAGCAGCAGGATGATGGATAGTTGCAATTCATCCATTAAGAAAGCTTACTTTTAACGTCTTTGTCGGTATTTTACCTGTGTTTAAAGCATCTCTAAAGTAATCAATTAGCCAGGAACTTTTAAACAAAATTTAAACCTCAGAGTTGACTCACAGTCTAACAGAAAGCACGAGAGATAAATGAGTTTTGTAGCACCCCAGCATTTAAACTAATGTGTGGAGAGTAATTGCATTGGTTTAGAGCCTTTCATTTGCATGAAAAGGAAATCAGTGCTTGACATGTAACAAAGTTATGTGAGAAATAACCACAATTTGCTGTACTGTGCACTCATAACCCCTGTTTGTTTAAAATGGTTTGTTCATCAGACCTTGTTTTGACAAACCAATAGAACAAGTAAAGGGAAATACTTTATGATTTGGGTTTTTTTTTCCTTATTCACTCCAAATGCTGCAGTGAATTTTATAGTGGAACACTCTGGGCTTATACATGTCATAAAGAAAATAAAAAATCAGGTTGCTAACAATCTACTTTGCAACCAGCTTTCTCTGCTGTGGAATTACAGAGAAAAGAATTTGAATGTAAAGCACAATACATTTTTTTGAAACCATACAACGAGTTACTGAGTTGAAATTGTTCTCTGTGTCTCAGATTTCAAAAAGTATGTTTTCAAAGCATTTGCCTGGGCTCTTTCTGGTGTTATTTGGAGGTATTGTTGGAGGTGTGTAAATGTGCAATAATTCAGCTCCTTGCTGTCCAGTAACCTCCAACAGTTGTGAGTGACTCTCATTACAGGCTGGAACCCCAGAGGCAAAGCATCACACCTTCTCACCGCTGCCGTGATACTGCCCATAGCCAGTCCACAGGTTCTCTAAGAGAATTATCTTGGTGAGGGTCCACGATCACTGATTCATGTTCATGTTTATTATTTTTTAGCTTAGTTATTGTTTTGGGCAGATATTTGTGTCCATATTTCCATGCACTGCACACTCCTTGCATTCTGCAAGAGAAAACCTAATGACACTCGGTGCTGATACAAATTTAGGCAACACGTGATGTGGCCATATTGTGGAAACAGTGCCTGTAGGTAGAGCACCAAAAGTAAAAATGGTCTTAGTTTGAATTCCACTCACCCAATTCATTCTTCTCCTAATGTGCTGGTTTGGGCTGGGGCAGAATTAATTGTCTTCCCAGCGCCTGGTGGGGGGCTGTGTTTTGGATCTGTGCTGAACACAGGGTGGATAATATGGAGATGGTTTTGCTGTTGCTGAGCCTACACAAAGCCAAAGCCTTTTCTGCTTTCATAGTGCCATGCTGGGGAGGGGGCTGGGGGTGCTGGGGAGGCTGGGAGGAGACACAGCCAGGACAGGAGACCCCAGCTGCCCCAGGGGATACCCCAGACCATGTGACATCATGCTCAGTATAGAAAGTGGGAGGAAGAAGGAGGAAAGAGGAGCAAGGTGTGTTTGGAGTGATGGAATTTGTCTTCCCTAGTCACCATGACACATAATGGGGCTCTGCTCTCCTGGAGGTGCTGAACACCTGCTGCCCATGGGAAGCAGGGAATTAATTCCTGGGTTTGCTTTGCTGGTGTGCATGGCTTTTGCTTTCCCTAAACTGTCTTTATCTCAACCTGCAAGTTTTTCAGCTTTTGCCCTTCAGTTCTCTCCCTGATTCTTCTGGTGGGGGAGTGAGCAGTGGCTGTGAGGGGCTTGGCTGGGGTTAAACCACAACATCAAACATTTTGGGGATGTTCAGAGGTAGTTTGGACTGAGTCACATTCAGAACACTGACAGCAAAAGCATCAGAGTTTAAGACTCTTTTCCCAGATGTCTTCTCAAAACTAGTTTTTATCTCTTATTTTTCTGAAAGGTGCAATTGTTACTAATAGTAAGAATGATTCCGTTATTTAAATCATAGAATATGAGTAAGGATTTATTTATATCCAGACAGTTCCTTAAATGGGAAACAATGCACTGGTGTTTGTTCTAATGCATTATTAATTTCAGCCTGATGGATTTCTGTTCTTCTAGATCATGAACCTATTGTCGAGAAACAGCAGAATTTTGTATACATTTAAATATATACAGATTCCCAAAGTTTGAAGTGGGATGATTTGTGCTCTTTGCAATGTATTTACCCAGAAGGGTTTGGCTCAGCTGGAGCATCTGGTTCTCAGTGTGTTCCTAGATTTAAACTCAATTTTGGTTTTGACATAAGGAGACCAAGTGACAGAAGGTCACATATCGAGCCTCTGACTCAGCTGGAATGGAGAACCCAGATCTTTGTGCCTGCGTTGCTGGACATGCTGCAGGGCAGCTCGTGTGCCCATTTGTGCCCTTCCCATATAGAAAAGGTCATATAGGAAGGGTTAGAAAAAGGGGTGGGAGCCTCTATGGGTTTTGTGGAGTGAATGTCTTTGTGTGTCTTCACGGGCAGGGTGCAGGGAGAGGGAAGACTTCACAGGTCAAGTCTGTTGTCTGTAGAGTAGATCAGAAGAGCTGCCCATGTGGTTATGACAACATCTAGGCCCAGGTGATTGAATCTAGTATGGTAACTACTTTTTATTCCAGTTTTAAAGGGGAGATCAACATGCTGGGGAGTCTCTCCAGCTCTTTAAGTGCAGCTTTCCTTCAAGTAAATGCAAATGCAGAGCCTTAAGCAAGTTTGGGCTCTGAGCATTTGTTTTTCAGCTAGAATCTCGCAAGCTAAAATCACATTACTTTCCCAAAACAAGCCATCTTGCTTCTATGCCATATCTGCAAACAATTAGTCAAAAATCGTACTTATTTGAAGTGCAATCTTCCTAATCTTCCTACATTACAAAATTCTGAAACCTTGAGCCAGTTTTGTGACAGATAGTTTATTATTTGATAACACAGGCATTCTGTTCAACAACATCGCTCTGGATGTGGAGTGTCCTTTAATCAAGTGCAGGGCTGGAAATAGAAATCATGGATGCATCAGTCCCATAAGTAATGGGAAGTCATCAACACTGATTTGCTCCTCTGAAAGCACTTAGTCAGCCTGAAGTGTCTCTTTTGTTCCTCCAGAAACAACCTAAAGTGCTCAACCAGCACTTGCAGGACCTTGCCCTTGCCCTCCCCTTCCTTTCTCCACTTCTTCCCCTGTCTGAATGGGAGCAGATTTCCATCATGCCTGATTAAGGTAAAGTTTACAATTGCATCTGGAATTACTAGAAACAGAGATGGTCCTTTAGGAAATACACATGTAGACATGACAGCTGTGTGTTAATTTTTAGTGCAGACCATGAAGTAAATTTGGTGTGACTCTACAATAAAGCACAATCATCAGACCAATTAGAGTCTCTGCTACTTTGTGTTTCCTAGAATTTGTCCTAACCTCCTGGCCACTGAGGAGTTTTAGGTAGATTCTGTTCCCTGAGTATGATACTGATGATGTTCATTTCTCAGCTAACAGCTGAGTTAAAAGTGTTAAACTTTGCAAGATGATCAGTTCTCCTGCAGAAAGTGGGATCCTCACGTATCCCAGTCTGACCAGAAGGCTGCAATGCGAGGGAACTCCAGATTTTGCAGCCATCAACAGCTTTGTAAGCTGGTTGAACTTGTTGTAGGTTTGCTTTTCTCCTTTAAAAATCATAATTGAAATTAATTCAGTATTGTTGCTGTAAATTCTACCGAGGCACGTCAACACATACAATACTGTCCTCTGATGGTGGTGTGGGAGGTGCTTGATGTTTATTGGGGATGCCTTCCCTGAACACATGTTCAGGCTTTGCAGCAAGGAATGTAGGAGTTCTGGTGATCACTTTCAGGTAAGAGGAGGAAACCAAGACCTGAAGGAACACAGCAGTGCTTCTGCAGGACTCAGCTCTCAGTGTTTCTCATTGGC
Source organism: Corapipo altera (assembly GCF_003945725.1). Taxonomy (NCBI): domain Eukaryota; kingdom Metazoa; phylum Chordata; class Aves; order Passeriformes; family Pipridae; genus Corapipo; species Corapipo altera. The sequence goes on along the minus strand of NW_020884967.1, from coordinate 1,698,396 downwards.
AGCTGGATCCAGCAGCGGTGCCGAGTGTGTTCCTACTTTTGCTCGGTTCCTCCTTCTCATTTGGTGTTTCTCAGCTCTTTTCCCTTCTGGGTGGACACATTTTTTTGTGGAGAGGATCGACCATGTGGTGCCCAGCAGTTGTGCAGGGCAGGATTGTGCTGAGATGGTGCAGACACAGGGGCTTGTCATTGATTTGGACAGCATAAAATGGGAGTAAAATGAAACATTTGCTGAGAGTTGGGGTTTTTTTAGTCAAAGGCAGTTCAGCCAAAAGTGTTAAGAGAAAAGAACCACAAATGTAGTGTTAATCATCTGTTCTTGAAGCCTGGAATCAAATCTGGTACTGCAATCAGTAGCATGCCAGACGTCCTTAAATGTTTGATACTAACACTGACAGCCCAAACAAGCCTCAAGTCTTTGGGATGTGAACTGCATTCCCTGGAAAGATTCAAGGTTAGATGGGGCTTGCAGCAGCCAGGTCTAGTGGAAGGTGTCCCTGCCCATGGCAGAGGGTGAAACAAGATGGGTTTTAAGGTCCCTTCCAACACAAGGCATCCTATAACTCTGTGATTTCTGCACATCCTGAGCTTGGTAGGTCTGGAGAAGGTGGGACCCTCCCACAGCAATTCTGGGTGGCACAGTACTGCACTGACATGGAAATGGTTCAGTTGTTTTTCACAGACCTGGAAATTTCTGCCCGTGAATTAGGGTTTGGGATTGCGTGGGGGTTTTAGGACATACCTCCACAGACACATTCTCTCATAATGGACAAGTAATACACAGTATTTTATACTAATTCGGAAACTGATATTCCATAGCTTTCACAGCAGTGTCTAAAAAAATTATTCACTGCTAAGATCCCTCATAAATTTCTCTAGCACATTTATGTTCCAAATCTGCATTTAATTTAGGTTTAATAACACATTTATAGTCTAGCATACTCACTAAATGTTAAATGATTATTAAAACCTGTGGAGGACTAACAACTTCATAACTCATACTGGAGATTCTTACATCAGCTATGAACTTACTTGTGGATATACCACCACTGTTGAGACCCTCAACCCAACACCTTCCCTGCCAGAAGAGGGGCCCCACAGCATACCCGTTATTCCCTTTGCTCAGAAGGGAAGACCAGAAGAGCCAGTGTGACAGCCAACCTCTGCTGAAACAATCTGAGCTCTCCCACTCAGCTGCAGAGAGCCGGGATTTCATCCTCCAGATTTCCTCCTTTTTCAAGGCGTGTTGCAAGACTGTGTCAGTCTTGAGGGAGACAGCCCCAACTGGTGCTGTAACACCGTGATTGAAGTTGTTTAAGAAACACGTTTTGTGGTCTGTACCCCTGTAAGGGGTGGAGGACAGGCAGAGTGGGGCAGAAACACCAGGGATCGTGCAGACCTGTGGGCTGCAGTGTAGTCTCTGCAGTGAGAGCTTCAGCCACTCCTCCAGAGATCACATCTGACATCACATATAAATGACAATAATACTGAAAATCTGCATAACGAGGTAGGACACAGCTGTAGATGTTTCAAATCAGTGACCCCTTCTGCTCTTTGTTTCTCCTCATGCTTGATGAGCAACTGATGAACTTCTGCCAAGGGGTGTCTCCAAGGTCTGGAATGGCTCTTGGTACATTAGGACAACCAAAATTATTACAGGTAAATTATATGCTGGGCACCGTTACAGGGTCTTGTGTCCCTGAAGGTAAGCAGGACAAACACAAGGCAGTTCTGGACTTCCCTAAGGTGTGTGGGTGTTGGAGAGGAGGAGCAGGAAGACCCTGGTGTCACATGGGCATGTCTTTCCATGATAACAGGAGGATGCATGTTGCCTTGCCCTTCAGAATGGGCAAATTGGTAATTTTTATAGCAATTAACTGACCTATGTGGAGTCCTGCCTACAGTTCTGCTGTTCCCAACATAAGAGGGACATGGAACTGCTGGAGCAAGTCCAGAGGAGGTCACAAAGTTGATAAGAGGACTGGAGTACCTGCCCTATGGGACAGGCTGAGAAAGTGGGGGCTGTTCAGCCTGGAGAAGAAAAGGTTATGTGGAGACCTCAGAGCACCTTCCAGCATCTGAAGAGGCTACAAAGAAACCAGAGAGGGACTGTTCATCAGGAACTGTAGTGACAGGACAGGGAGTAATAGGTACAAATTAAAAGAGGGGAAATTTAGGTTAGATATCAGGAAGAAATGTTTTGCATTGAGGGTGGTGAGATACTGGAACAGGTTGCCCAGGGAGGCTGTGGGTGCCTCAACCCTGGAAGTGTTCAAGGCCAGATTGGATAAGGCCTTGAGCAACCTGGTCTGCTGGGAGGTGTCTCTGCCCATGGCAGGAGCTCAGGGACTAGATGATCTTTAAGGTCCATTCCAACCCCATTCTGCGATTCTCTGGTTCTATGAAATCCTTACGACACAACCAGGCTGAGATGGTTGTCCCAAGCAACTGTCAGTGGGCATGGCTGCAGGGTCAGTGTCAAGGGTGTGTCTGGAATATGCACATTTGGTGGTAAAACTTCATTTTTTAAGGGTTTACATTGAAACATGATAATATTTTCTGAAGTTGGAGTAGATGTTCTCAACCTGTAAGTATTGCCTAGTAGGAAAGTGGAGTGGACAGTTTGCATTCCCTGTTCTTTGCGTGCTGCACTCCTGTTTTAACCAATCTGCAATACAATAGACAAAACATGAGAAGCATTAGACAAAATAACGCAGGGAAAATTTGAATTTCCTTGTCAAAATATCTGTTTATGCAAGCCTGACAACATTTCCTGGTGTGTGCCATGAAAAATGGGGGTTGTTTCTCTGGGCACTGAAGAGGGGACACTGCATCAGTGGGGGGACATGCTGAACTCTGCCTGGCAGCTCGATAACATCAGGTCATTTAATCCTGAAATACCTGCTAACAAGTCAGCAACAGGAAGCTGTTGAAGTGCAGAAAAAGGAGTGATAGTGTCATCTCACACCGTTCATAAAATAACAAGACTCATTTTTAGGTGATCTAGGCACCAAGCAGCACGTCCCTGGCCAAACTGGAAGAGAAGACACTGGAAAAAGTGCTTAAATCACTCATAAAGTATTACCCTACTTTAAAGTACTACTCAGCTTTGACAAGTTTATCTTGTAATGCCACTGATATCCTCAGCAATGGTGTTTCTGCAGTGAAAAAAGAGCACGTGGTACGAGGGTGGATATTGAATTTTTCAAAGCACTCACAGCAGTTCCATGTGATACTCTCATGCTGCCTGTCCTGAACTCTTAACCATGTCTGTGCATCCACTGAGTTACTAAACCCTCTGCCTCACTGGGGAGTGCAGGTCATGCTGTATGAGCCAGACAGGTATTCCCAAGGCTGTAACTTGGCTGGGAACAACAACAGACCAAAGGCTGTGCTCTCGAGAGCATGCACAGAGCAGGGTGTGGCAGGGACAGAGACCTGGAGGGCAAGGAGTCACTGTCTTTGGGAACAACCAGCATCCCAGCAGGGTTTGTAACCAGAGCAAGTCGCTTTGGCCCATCCATCCCCTCCACAGCGTTGCCCAAGGACCTGCTGCTCTTCAGGATCCAGAGAGCTTGGCACCATCTAATGCCATGCAGGTGCCAAGCAGTGGGATTGGCCTCCAAGCTCAGCTATGAGTTTAGCTGGGCACTTCACTGTCCTGTGCTTTACTGACACATCTGTAAACACTTCATTTTCATGATTTTATGAAGATATTTTAGTATAAAGGATCAAGTTTGAAGCTAAAAATAATCAGAAGCCAAAAGCCAGGCCATGCCATACAGGGTCAGCCCAGCCCTGTGCAGGAACCCCATGGTGCTTGGTCCTCATTCAACTGAACACTTAATTTAAATGCTAAATAGACAGCTCAAATACTACTGTTAGTAGATATGCAACTACTGGTAACAAGTGAGTACTGGACAACAGAAGTGGGTGAGAGCCCATCACAGACAGTGTGATGACTCAGTGCTGCTGCTGCTGAAGGGCTGAAACCCAGCAGGCAGTGGGGTTTCAGTCCCTCTACCTGCTTTGTAGCTGTGTTGACACTCAAAACATAGCATTTTGTTTGCAGAATTCAAAACAGAACCCATTAAGACATTGTAGGAGTGTTTCCACTTCAATCCATCAGAAGCACCCTGAACACCACAACTAAAGACTGAAGTCCCTTCCCAAGGTAGTGAATGTGAGTAACTCAATAGATTCATCCCCCTGAACTTGGGTAAAGGACTAATATTAAAGAAATTCCTTTTGCTATCAGATCTTTCTAGTCCATTAGGATTTATTCAGGCATTCCACTTTCATTGTAGTCCATGGTTTCTGAAATTCATCCCTGGATTTTCTGTCAACTGTTCTTGAACAGCTGGACCGGGGAAGGAAGGCTACAGGGAGGCATCTTTTAACCTGGTGAGCTTTTTTTTTCCTTCTTTAAAGAGAAAATTACCGTTGTGTAATATGCCTAAATGAGGAGGTCTTGGGGCTTGGGACAAGCTGGTTCAGCCTGTTAACAACAGATCGCTTTCATTGCTTTGGCATGTCAGTGATTACTCTAATGCTGAGCTCTGGAGGGGGCTGGATGAGGATGACGAGTGCCTGAAAACTGGCCCCCAATTCATTATTCTCTGCAAGCACAAAGGTCAAGCGCCCGCGCCCCCGTGATTGGGCACCTTACACAAAGTGCACGTCCTGGGAGGAGCCCCTGACATCTTTGATTTTTCCCACACACAAACTGTTGGTACAAGATGTAATCTGGGAATGAAAGGGCTGTGGACAGAATGATTGGGGACAGCTGCTCCCCAGAGGCCTCTGCACTAAATACCCTCTGCTTTTCATGGCCTCAGGACAGGAGAGGTGTCAGGCTACAAAGAGGCAGAGATGGAAGTGAACAGGATTAAGCAGTGCTGATTAACTATAAGTATTTTTTCAGTAATGTAATGGTACTAAAAAAAAAAAGGGGGAGGTGGGGATAAAGCAAGGAGGATATGCCCTCACCAGCTTCTTCTGTGCTCATCTGAGGATGACCAAGCCAATGACTGAGATAGGTCACCTGTGTCTGTGAGTTCATCCCTGATGAGGATCACTTGGCTTCAAAGAAAACGAGCCTGGAAACAACTGCTCTGTCTTTATAAATTAAATGATTAACAGAAGAAGATGATGTGGCCTGTTGTACAGATAGAGCTCAAACCCACTTGAGGTAGCAGTGATGGCTCCAGCAGGTTTTGGGTTAAATCCTGCATGAGATTTCCATTTTTTAACTAGAGTGCACCAGTATTTTTTCATTTTTTCTACAAGTAGAGGTGATTCCAGCAGCTGCCCATCGATCCCCTATTGGCTTTCCTCTGGTGGTGAAGGTAAAAGGTGTAGCTAAATCCCGCTGACCTCTAACTGGAAAGACTCTTTGCTGACCATGCAGAGTTCTACCAATTTTATTTGTTTATCAAACCTTGTGTATAGTAAAGATGGATGAACTATAAGCACAACTTTGGCTTGATTTCCTTCTGATGTAAATGGATGACAATCAGTTTTTTTTGCAATGGGTTACTTTGACACTATAATATGAGCTCTTACATCTGAGGAGGTGGAAAGGTACATTTGAAAGAATGAGTTGAAGAATCCGTAACGTGATCACAGATCCATGGAAAAAGTTCCTGATGTGCAGAATAACTGATCTGATTTCTGATGCTTTGATTGATCTGTGTCACCCAATGGGCTTTGACTTAAACCAACAGTTAATTTTACTTAATATGTGATGCATGTTTTCTGTTGGTACATCTGTTGTTTGTCTGTTCTCTCAACAGCTTTCTCGGTGCTCATGAGGTTCTGCAATGCTCATCAGCAAAATCTGATGTCACAGTGGTGATGCTGTATCTTGCTAAATTTGGATTGTTTATTTCAATTCTCTCCACCCCCTTAAATAACCAGTTAGTGCAGAATCAGCCTACAAGTGTTTTAATTCTCCTCTCACTTTGCAAAGGCACCAGCACAGGGACGTCCTGTGCTTTCCCACCTGGAGTAATGGGAGCAGTGAGGAGATCCTGGATCAGGCCCCCACACCACAGATAATTTTAGTTTTATGCTCCTCAGTTACTTCTGTAGCTACCAAACCTCCCTTGCACTTCACCACGTACTTAAGGGTTGCACAAGGAAGGCTGAGCTAATCCGAAAGAGGAGGAATTTCCAACTCCATTAACTTTTACTGTAACCTGAGAAAACTCTTTCCAGACTGTTTGTGGGCAAATTGCTCTTGTTAATGGCCAGAGTGGAGCTGGAAATAATACCTCTCCTACTGCTGCTGCCCCCCCTGCTCACAGCCAGCCCTCCTCTGCAGCCCTTACTCTCGCCAGAAAGGAGCCAGAGTTACAAGTGAGATATTTAAACTTCTGCAAGAAATGGGTAAGCTTTAACCAGGATTTCTGCTTAATTTCTCCTGTGAAAGCAGTGTTTCTGTGCCTGGAACAGGGGAGATCTACTTAGCAGTAGGACACTTCTAGTTTGAAAAAATGTAATTTAGTTTAAAAAAGAACATTAAAACACTGCAAACACATGGATGCCAGGAGTGCCCTTGAAATACCAGTGAGCTACTGTCTTGGCTGTTTCTCCCAACTTAACACTCCCAACTTGTGTTGGTGGCTTTGGGGCTGAAGTATCAAGTTAATGAGAGTTAAGATTCTGAGTACATTTTTACCCTGCCTTCAGCAGCAAACACCAGCTCATAACACCAAGCCAGCTGCTCTCTGTGCAGGAATGGGACCCAGAGAAGCTGTGGCTGCTCCAAACCTGGAATTGTCCAAGGCCAGGTTGGATGGGGCTTGGAGCAACGTGGGCTAGTGGAAGGTGTCCCTGCCCGTGGCATGTCAACACACACACTTTAAGGTCCCTTCCAGCCCAAGTACATCTGTGATATTATGACCCACCCAGGTACATTCCCTAGCCACACACTGGATGCTGTCAGGACATAGTTGGCCAGGCTCCTTCTGCAGCTGCTTTCTGATAATGGCTTCATTTTTCTGCCCCATGGTCAAAGGAGGTGAGACTCACTTGGTTTTTTCCAAATATATTTTTTTTATTATTGTCTAATTTTGCTTTGACATATTGACATGGAAAGTACAATTTTGTAGTCAGTCAATTAACATTTGTGTGTGTGTGTGTGTGTGTGTGTGTGTGTGTGTGTGTTCATAGAAACAACTAATCAAGTAAATCTTCCATAGTAAATCAGTGAGCAGATACAATTTCATTCACATCCTCCTCTGCTGGCTCTCTGTGAAGGACGACAGTGGTGTGGATCTCCAGCCTCCACTTCCCAACATGATATCCCAGCATGGATGGCATTTCATTATACTCATTGCACAGTAACATTATAGTTCTCAAATAGAATTCTAACACAGAGAACCACTTACTCCCTTGGGGATGGGAATGAGAGAAACTTTCAAGAGGAGAAGAGAGTTGTTTTCATGAATTCAAGTGCTGCACTTGGGAGTGGGTAATTAATCGTGCTTCACTTGATTCTGTGTTTGTACATGAAGTCAAAGCTTTCACCCTGGAGCTGTTCAGCCACCACAGGAACTTGGTTTCCTCCAAGTTCTGCCTTGTCAGTCACTAGGAAGCAAAGCAACAATCTGCCCCCATAATGCTGAAAAACAAGGATAGAAAACCTCAACAGACACAATTATGCCCAAAGCCCTCGGTAGCTTTGCTGCATTGGAGCTGAAGGGAAGTAAAAATGGGGAGTTTTGTTTAAAATACATGTCATGGATGTAGTGTGGGGGGAACATGCCTCAACAGAAACTTGGGGAAAAACAACTCCTGAACACGTCTTCTGGGGAGACTGGGTGATGCTGTTGGCCTCCAAGTCAGTAACTTTGATCTCATTCCATGAATAAATGTGACAACTTGGTGGGGCATCAGGGTTACAGAGCAGAGCCCACGGTAGACGGAGGGACAGTCACTTTTAAAGTCATATAGATGGGGAGGCAGGACCTCTGTCACCAAGTACATTGACCAAAGCAACACAGGATTTCCAAACTGTGGTGCTACCAAAGCTGAAGGAGATACACCAAACTGCCATGAAAATATGGAAATAAAGTACGTTCCACACTGTGTGATGGAACAACTCCCAAATTCTGGCTAAGCTGGGATGAGTTTGGTTTGTACATTTTTTTCATTGTGCATTCATAAATCAGGCAGAATCCCCAGATTACTGTGCTGTACCCCAGGAATTAGCAGCCACTGCATTTGGAAAAAAAAAACCCACCCACAACATTCCAATAGGATTAGGTGATAAGATTTCCATCTGGAATTGTGATCATTTTGTCTTTATTAGAAGAGGCCCAACGATAATTTGCCCTTGTTTAAGAAGAGAAAAGGGACAATGCTTTTTATCTCTCTACCTCCCAAAGCATCTTTCACTTTATCTCCTTATTGGAAATGCCATTCCTAAACAAAAAGATGATTTTAATGTGGGTTGCAACTTGAAAGGCAACAGTCCCACCACTGGATCCACACAGACACAAGTGGAGGACTAGAGTAGAGTAATTTAACAAGCTTAATTATTTGTATATCATATTATGTGATTCTTAATTATTTATAGACAATTTAAGATCATGAAGTCACGTTTAATATAAAATCTTTTTTGATAATTATACCTGAAAAAAAAAAATCCAAATCCTTAAATCCGCCATGGTTGTGAATATTTCCTAATTCTTTAGACTTTTATGGGCTACAGTGGATAAATGTTGCTCTCCCAACATTAAGTCCTGACCTTGCATCTTCACACTGTGCTGTGGCTTTGCACACTCGGTGTACAGGATGTGTAAAGGAATTCAGAAGTGGCACAACATGGAATCTTTCCACGTTTTGTCCTCTTGGATTATGTCAGTGAGAAACATTTAGTTCCCTCAGTGTCTTTAACTTCTACCTGCAAAGAAAGAGAATCACTTGCTTGGAAAACAGTGTTTTTTGGAACTGTGGAATATCTGAGTTGGAAGGGACCCACAAGGATCATCCAGTCCAACCCCTGGCCCTGCACAGGCCCATCCCCAAGAGTCACCCCCTGTGCCCCAGAGGATCAGCCAAACCCTTCTGGAGCTCTGGCAGCCTTGGGGCTGTGCCCACTGCCCTGGGGAGCCTGGGCAGTGCCCAACCAGCCTCTGGGGGAAGAACCTTTTCCTCAGATCCAACCTAAATAAGTTTCCTACTATCCAACCTATTAAGAGGAGTCCCTGCAACATCCACACCCTCACAGTACCATCAGCTTGGATAACTGCAGTGCAATTTGGTCCCCAAATTGCTGTGCTGCAAACAAGACCTTGGGCAGCAGCATCATGTGCCCATTCTACCCTCAGGTGTGTGCAGAGCTGGTCCTGGGGCTGGCTTTGGCTGTGCTCACAGGAAGGCTGTTGCCTAAATACATAGGGGAAGGGGTGTTAAAGAAGGCCATAAATGTTTTATTCCCTGTCAAATAACAATACAGAAAAATTTAGTCTTTTTCACAGAAAAATATCTTTGTCCAGAAGTTCCCTCTGCTCTGCATGGATTCATCCCAGCAGCAGTGAAACACTATCAGCAGCCAGCATAGACACAGAAGTTGCATATAGGTCAGGCCATAAGCCTGAGTGTAAAGCTAAAAGAGAAAACTTTCCAATTCTAGAGAACTCAGCACATTACATGTGGGAAACATGGAGAAAATTGAGGGGAAAAACAAAGGGAAAAAAAAGATTCTCTCTGAAGTTGCCAGAACCCAAACACAGGACCCCTGTGGTGTCCCACCTTTTCACATTGTGGTAATGAAATACAAGTTGGCAAAATCTCCTAAAGGTGACTCTGAACACATCAGCCATCAGCAATGTGGCATTACAACCCAAAAAGGGCTTTTCCTTTGCAGGAGGCTCCCACACATTTCTCGGTAGGTCATGGTGGAGATTCTGTTTTAGGTCAGCAGCCTGATGAAGAGTTGCCCTGCCAGGTGAAGGAACACTAGATGGGGTTTTTTCCTACCCAACACCTTATGAAAGCTGAAAGAAAAGCATTTAGAGCTGTCTTGGGCTGTTGAGAGTTCATGGGGTAAACAGGACTGAACGTGCCACGCAGCCTGACAGCAAACCCCAGCAAAATTTGTTCTGCACCAAGTAACGCCATTTTTCCACTCTTCTAACAGATTCTGGCAGTTATTGTTTAATGTAGCTTGGCAGTGTATGAAAAGGTCTGTTCTCTAAACAAGACCCCACTTAATTGTTTACCAGCATCTCCTTTTCTGTTTCATATGAGTAGAGGCAGCTTCCGCATTTTTTCTACCAAAGGAAGAGGGCATTGAAACAAGGCCTCCCAGAGGTTTCCAGAGAAATGCTGGACAATCCTTGCCCTGTAAGTGTTTTGTATTAAAAGAGCTCCAAATGTGGCACACAGGTGCTGGGCTTTGTGGTGATGGGAAGAACTACCTAAAGCTGGAAAGTGAGAAGACACCAGTCTGGGGAGAATCAAGGGTGGGTTTTTGAGACTGAACTCGAGTTCAGCTGGCAAGTACTTGGCAAAAATATTAATGGCCAAAAGACATAAAAATTTAGACTTTCTTCTTCTTCTTCTTTTTCTTCTTCTTTTTCTTTTTCTCCTTCTCCTACTCCTTCTCCTACTTCTTCTTCCTATTACTATTATTCTCCTTCTCCTCCTTCTTTTTCTTTTTCTTTTTCTTCTTTTTC